>NC_044037.1:230108353-230272380 GCF_901765095.1 Microcaecilia unicolor
AACCAGCTGGCAATTTCACTAAGCTCAAATTAACAGGAATCAAAAACAAACAAGCTTCTAACCAAAATCTAAAGGGTCCTTTTACTAAGGTACGATAACAGATTTAGCGCACAAGCACGCACTAAATGATAAAGACACCCACAAGAATATAGTGGGTGTCTTTTCATTTAGCACACGCTAATCATTAGTGCTAAATCCATTAGTGCATCTTAGTAAAAGGACGTCTAAGTGATTTGTCCAAAACAGGCTTATGTTGAACACTCAAAAGACCAAAATTCTCTGGGCCACAAAGTCTTCCATTTAAGCACTCTGTCCTTCATTCTACCTAAATGATTACATCTTCAAATAAGTTCCAAAGTTAAAAAAAAAAAAGCCCCATTGTTATATTAGATTCTTCGCTAACTTTGGAAGATCAAATCTCAGCTGTAGCCAAAGCATCTTTTTGGTAGCTATGATATTCGTCTGTTATGACCATTTTTGCTCTCTGCTCATTTAGCTACAGAACTCTATTCTCATGTCTTCCCTTAAGTGTTAACACTTTATATGTTGGCCTTCCATAGAAAAGTATCTCAAACCTACAGCTGGTTTGGTGGTGGTGGTGGTTGGGGGGGAGGAATGCTTAAACAAGATGGTGGAGGCACGCTCTCAGGCATAGGAGCCAACTTTTCAAATTGATTGGGGTGCTAAACCCAATGGAAATTACCCTTTCCTAGACATAGTCAAGGAGTTTACTCAACATAGGGGGTGCTCAAACATCCACAGCACCAAGAGCTGGCACCTATCCTCCCAGGTATAGGAGCTCTTCTGCAATATTACAGCATGGCAAGAAATGAGTCAGTTGGTGCTGAACTTCTACAATATACTTCTCTAACTTTATCAGCTAGTTTAATGACAAAGGCTGTGTTATTCCTCAAAGATGACAAAGCCTGGTTTTCTTCTTTTTTTCAAGCAGTGTCTTTTAGCACCAAATTATGATACACCTATACAGAAGGGTCTGAAGATCCTAGAGGAATCTATTTTGAGGGTCATCTTTCATTTTTTTTAATCACTGTATTTTAAAGGTTTTTTGATGATTTTTTTTTCCCTATTTTATTTTTGATCCCAGGTGGGGTTGTGCTTCTAATTTTGGCATGTCTTTACCATGTCATTAAAAAAAGTTTGATTTTCCCGAGGTGTTCTAATCTTTTAATATTGGAGCAGCATTTTAAGGTGAGAAGTCTAAGAGGTCATTTTACTAACCTGCAGTAAAAAAAAAAAAAGGCCTCAGCATGCCCTTGCACAGATTTTTCCCACGCACTAAGGTCATTTTTACTGCAACCAGAAAAAGGCCAATTTTCTTATTTTTTGAATGACTGGCTATGCATTAATTTTGCATTAGCGCACAACCATTAAAAATATTACAGGAGGAAGTGACATCACCGCTGGGGTATGGAAGCTCAAGAGCTGAGCTCCTTCAGGGCCTTGTTTAATTTAACAATTCTTCCCCTTGGATCTTGATTACACATCTCCCCTCAGTGCCTGTAAGTGTGCACGAGTTACAGATGTCTACCCGAAAGCACTTGGAGAAGTTCAAATTTGCTCCAGGGCTAGAGGATCGACAATGGTTGCGCTTAAGATGGTGGCTGCTCACATGGATTCGGAAGACAACAAGTCGCTGCAGGCAATCTGGGACGGTGAAGAGCTTACAAAACAGGCCATTGTTAAATGCTTCCATGTGCTGCAGAGTGATTTGAAAACAGTGCAGGATGATATTAAGACAGCGCTGGCAAAGATCAGGATGTACAAGACCTCGGTGGCCATGTGGAAGTGGTGGAGAATAAGATTGGACACACTGGAAACTCAGGTGCAGAGCTTGCAGGCTGGGGATAGTCAGCGCTTTCAGGACCAACACATCACCTCAGATATCCTGGAGGACCTGAAGAACAGGTCTCGGCACTGTAATTTGAGATTTAAGGGTATTCCTAAGACTGAGCTTTACAAAAATTGAAGGGCAAGTTGTTACCCAGATTTATGTATCTTTACTCGAGGGGGCAGATCTGGATGGCCATTCTGACTCAGCTAGGACTGTACAGCTGGACAGACTGCACAGAAGAATGCTTTCATTAAAGTCTTTGACCCCCTGGCATATTATTGTGTGCTTTCATGACTTTCAGATTAAGTAGATTTTGTGCTGAGCACGCAGTCAAAAGGAGTTTGTCTGGGACAACTGTAAGGTTTCCATCTACCAGGATCTGGCGGCCACAACTTTAGCCATGCAGAGAGCTGCGAGAGATGACCCGCTATTTACAGTTGGCTAATCATCAATATCATTGACTTTTCTCTTTGGGACTCAATTACTGCATGGGCCAATTGCGTACTTGTGATGAGGCGTGGTGGGTCTTAGAGGAGATGGGGTGCCATAATTTGCCCTCCAGACACGAAGGGATTGAATCTATTTTGACAGCCTCACCCGGCTAGCAGAAGGTCCTGAGCACCAGATCAAAGACTTCATTGCACAATGGGGGTTTCCTCATCTGATTCTGCCTGTTTATGGTTCTGCATTTTTCATTTTCAGTACTTGTCTTGCAGTGGCAGATTTGCTTTGGGGCAGCCTAATCTTTGCTGCTTTCTAGGTACAAGAGGGCATTGTTTTGATAATTGTTTCTAAATTTTTTGGTTAAATTTTGGAGAGAAGAGGAGGGTATTGAAGTTACTGTTTGCAGAGTTTTAGGAGAGGGGGAATTTTTCTTGAGGAGTGGACTGGGGGAGGGGAGAGGTAGATATGGGGGGGGGGGGGGGGGGTTAGCCTTTGGCTCCCTGGAAGTGAGTGGCTTCCTTCATTTTTAAGGTGGGCTGGCTGGTTGGGGTAGGGCCCATGTTTGGTTAGTTGGGGGGTGGGGGGAATGTACTGAGCACTAACTACAAAATTGGTTCTTGGAACATGCGTTAGAACGCTGCAAGCAAGTATAGTTTTTAATGAGTTACACAGGCTCCAATGGGATATATAGTGCTAGACCAGATACGGGAGCATCATTTGCTCAGACACAAAGCTTTTGAAGTACATTTGGCACATGAACACCCGGGAAGAGGTCACTCTGGAGAGGGTGGCCATAGTAATTCAATCTCGTTGTGCTTTTCTCATGAAGGATGTTTAAAAGGGACTGTGTGGGGAAAGGTTAGGAGGCAGTGTGGGGCAGGGGGTGGGGCGGCGAGGCTATCGTCCTTAGCTCCAATTTCTCATTAAATATATAGGGCCTTTTCTTCTTGGGCATGTAACGGGCAGATTCGCTTTCATCAGCTCTTGAATGTGGGGGAACTCTGGCCATTTGAGGATTTACAAACCCAGTTTCACTTTCTTAGTGGGGATATTTTTTCTTATTTACAAATCAAACATTCCTTGACTACTGAAGGGTGGTTGCAGAATGATCCGTAAGATACTGAGCACTCAGAAAACTTGTGGGTCTCCCTGGGGAAATGAGCACTCAGAAAACTTGTGGGTCTCCATGGGGAAATGGCAGGGTACTTTCTCATTGCTTTATAAATTTTGTCGGGAGAAAGACTTTATGCACTACAAATTTATGCATCAATGGGAAGTGGATCCGGGGAGGGAACTTACCCCAGGGGAATTGAAATGTGTTTTTGCAGAAGAGGGGATCCATTTGTACACTGATAAAGGAAAACGCCTATAAGGTTGTGACCCAATGGTATTATACCCCGGAGACATTACAAGCTATGTTCCCTCAGACTGCCACTGACGTTCGATGGCGGTGCTCCAAGAAGAAAGGGACATCTCTTCACATCTGGTGGACTTGCTGGAAGATCCAACAGTTTTGGACTGCAGTGATTTCTTTCTTGGGCAGCTGTCTGGTGACAATGTTTCTTGTTGGTCCTGTTTGTTTGCTAGGCCTGCATAATAAATGGAACCACACATAGCAGATGTATGTTAAGCATATCTGCCTGGCAGCAGCCAAATGTGTGCTGGCTCTTAAAAGAAAACATGTGTATGGCCCCACAGTTCAGGACTGGGTTTTGACAGTACAGTGCTCTGGGATATGGAGCAATTGACTGAAACGCAACGGTCGCTTTGATCCAGCACATGATGAACACATTTAGAAGTGTTATTTGCAGGGTAGGGGAGGTGGTGTGTAGGATGCTTGCTGAAGGAACCACGGCAAGCTCCTAGAGGATTAGTAGTTAATTTAGGGGGGGGGGGGGGGGTAGTTTCTAGTTGTATGGAGTTTGGGGTGATCTGTATTTGTTGCCAATTGCTATTTGTACAAGTCAAAACTTGTTGAACAAAAATTGATTGAAACTAAAAATATTAGCATGTGAGCCCTTACCAACACCTATTCTGTAGGCGGTAAGGGCTTGTACGCTAATCGTGCACTGATTAGCGAAGAAAAGCTCACTCTCCACCCTTCTGTGATAAAAAAATTTAAACATTTTTAGCCCCAGTTTGCACACGCAGATATGAAACTTACCAGAGGATACCTGAGCGTCTCTCACAGCAAGCCATTTTAAGCTGTGGTAAGCACGTGCTAGAGCTTACTGCAGCTTAGTAAAGGCACCCCTAAAAAAAACATTCAAGTGAAAATAAATATACTGCAGGAAATGTGAGCAACACAAATTGAGACTAGAAAACCACTTCAAAAAAAAAAAAATCAAGTAGTTGTAAAAATAATGCAATTTTTAAAAATGTGTTCACATATTGCAGAAAAAGAATAATTTTATTATCAAAAGCCAACAAAAAATATAATAAAAAATGAAATACATTATGGAAAATGTCATTGAAAAACTTTTCAGTAGCAAATGAAACAGGGCATACAGATCAGAAAAAAAAGGAGAAAAAAAATTCTGTTTCCTCAATTTTCTAACACAGGGAAATCTTTTCTATACATCCAGAGGAATTCTTGCATTGAAAAAGATGTCCAATTTTATGTTAACAATGGGCCACTAGGGGTAGTCTTGCTGGGCTTTTGTATATTTTCCAGTTTTTCCTAATTATTAAGTATTTTTCATCACGGGATTACAGGGTTATGTTTCATTGTATTAATTTTTCATAAAAACATTGACTCTCTATCCACTTCTTACTTCGATGGAAACAAAAAAATTAATCCCCAAGGAAGGTATCATTAAGAGTTTATTCAATTTTATCTCTGGTTAGAATTTGAATTTAAAATGACTATTGTGCATAGGACCAAATAGTGTAAAACTCATCAGTGCACTACATTTGCCATGCACTGCAATCATGAGAGACATGTAAAGCTGGTAGAGCTGCAAAGGAAAGTGGGAGTTATCATACACACCTGCTGTAAGAATTTAAAGCTGGCTGTGTATTTAGGGAGAGAAGGTTTAGACATTTGGTGGAGGAATGTGGTTTAACCTGCCCATACAAGTCTGAGAGTTGAATATTTTACCTGGCAAGTGAAAGAGAACTGAATTGGAATAAATAGAACCCAGATGAAATGCTGCTGAGCTCAAAGATTTGACGTGAAACAGTAAAAATGGACAATGTACTGAAAAGATGGAGACTAATGTACTGAAGTTGTTAACACTACTGCTACTACTACTACTACTATTATTATTAAACATTTCTATAGCGCTACTAGACTTACGCAGCGCTGTACAAATTAACATGAAAATACAGTCCCTGCTCAACAGAGATTACAATCTAAATTGGACAGACGAATAGACAGCTAGGGTTGGGGAAATTGCAGTGGTAGGGGTGATAAGTGAGGGTGTTGAGTAAGAGAGTCATGGTTAGGAGTCGAAAGCAGTAGCAAAGAGGTGGGCTTTAAGCCTAGACTTGAAGACAGCCAGAGACTGAGCCTGACGTACTGGCTCAGGGAGTCTATTCCAGGCATAGGGAGCAGCGAGACAGAAGGAACGGAGCTGGGAGTTAGCAGTGGGGGAGAAGGGGGACGACAGGAGACATTTACCCAGCGAACGGAGTTCATGGGGAGGAGTGTAGGGAGAGATGAGAGCGGAAAGGTACTGAGGAGCTGCGGAGTGGATGCACTTGTAGGTCAAAAGGAGAAGTTTGAACCGTATGCGGAAGCGGATAGGGAGCCAGTGAAGCGACTTGAGGAGAGGGCTAACTTGAGTATAGCGACTCTGGCGGAATATAAGACGCGCAGCAGAGTTTTGGACAGATTGAAGAGGAGATAGATGGCTGAGCGGGAGACCAGCGAAAAGCAAATTGCAGTAGTCTAGGCGAGAGGTGATAAGGGTGTGGGTAAGGGTTTTGGTAGCGTCCTCGGAGAGGAAAGGGCGAATTTTGTTAATATTATAGAGAAAGAAACAACAGGTTTTGGCAATCTGCTGAATATGAGCAGAGAAGGAGAGCGCGGAGTCAAAGATGACTCCAAGGTTGCGCGCAGACGGGACAGGGAGGATGAGAGTGTTATCTACCGAAATAGAGAACGGGGGGAGAGGAGAGGCAGGTTTAGGGGGAAAAAGGAGAAGCTCGGTTTTGGTCATGTTTAGTTTCAGGTGGCGGCGAGACATCCAGGCAGCAATGTCAGACAGGCAGGCCGATACTTTGCTCTGGATTTCAGCTGAGCTATCCGGTGCGGAGAGGTAGATCTGGGTATCATCAGCGTAAAGGTGGTATTGAAAGCCATCGGATGAGATCAGAGCACCAAGGGAAGAGGTATAGATGGAGAAGAGGAGAGGTCCTAGGACAGATCCTTGGGGTACACCGACTGTTAGCGGGATAGATGTGGAGGAGGAACCACCAGAGTATACGCTAAGAGTATGTTGGGAGAGATAGGAAGAGAACCAGCAAAGAACAGGGCCCCGGAATCCAAGAGAGGATAATGTATCAAGGAGTAAGGTGTGATCAACAGTATCAAAAGCAGCAGATAGATCGAGGAGGATGAGAATAGAGTAGAGACCTTTAGATTTGGCCAGTAACAGGACATTGGAGACTTTGGTAAGTGCCGTTTCAGTCGAGTGAAGAGAGCGAAAGCCAGATTGGAGCGGGTCAAGAATTGCTCGAGATGAAAGGAAGTCGAGGCAGCGGCGGTGAACAGCACGTTCAAATATTTTGGAGAGGAAAGAGAGGAGGGAGATGGGCCGATAGCTAGAGGGGCAGGTAGGGACTAGTGAAGGTTTTTTAAGGAGCGGTGTGACTACAGCATGTTTGAAGGCATCAGGAACAATCGCAGTGGAAAGCGAAAGATTGAGGATATGACGGATAAAAGGGATGACAGTGGGGGAGATAGTGTTAAGTAGGTGAGTGGTAATGGGATCAGAGGGGCAGGTGGTATGTTTGGACGAGGAAAAAAGATGCGCAGTTTCCTCATCAGTGACATCAGAGAAGGTGGAAAAGGAGGGAGGGGTTGGAGGGTTGGGGGAATGGACTAGGGGAGGGGAGAGCGGAGGTGGTTTGATTGAGAATTCAAGGTTGGGGGGGCGTGTCAAGATGGCGAATGCAACCCGCGGTTAGGGGAAACGCTCTTAGATCTCCGGAGCCTCTTTGTGGACATTTTGCTTCTTTTTTCTCTTTTTCCTCTGCTATCGCTAAACAAATGCCACACACAAAGAGGAAAGGCGCGACGAGGATGGGAATCCCGCCTGCCTCATCTTCGACCCCACTCCAGTCGACCCTCGAGCGTTACCTAACCGCTGGTTCCGAACTCGGAATGAGAGGGACGGGACCCGCGCTAGAGAATCCGGGAGAAGAGGACTCTCTACGGGCCAATGAAACATCATTATCCCCTCCCCCAGCTTCGAAAATACCTCCGCATCCAACAGCGTTTGCAGCAAGAGAGGGAGATTCGAGCTCCACCGGAAGTGTGAGAAGCAAGAACCCTGAGCGGGACCTCGAGCAGCAACAGAAGCTCCTGGAACAAGCCTCCCCAGTATTGGGGGGGAACGTAGGAAGAGCAGCGGAGGTGAATCTGGAGACTATCTGGCAGGTATTGAAGAAAATGGAGGCTTCTTTACAGGAGTCCCGAGGTGAGGTTACAATTTTAACCACTAAAGTTGGGGAACTTCAAGATTCAGTAGAGAAGATCCAAGTTGAACTCTCAGATAAAGTTAAAGATCTGCAGCAAAAATCAGAACAACTTATTGAGTTTAAGGCAACTGTTGTAAAAGACAAATTGTTTGTCCATAACAAATTAGAACAACTTGAGAATTACAACAGGCGCCTAAATTTAAGGGTTTTGAATTTCCCAAGACTACCAGGGATATTACCTTTGGACATGTTTAAAAGATACTCTTTTGAGATATTGAAATTACCCCAGGAAGGTTTTCCCCCTATAAACAAAATTTTTTATTTACCCCAAAAGAAAGGAAAGGATTTGAGTGAACCAGGTGGTCTAGGAGAGAAAAGTTTGGATTTGGCGAATATATCTGAAATATTAGAACAAACTTTGGATATTAATACGGAGCGAAGGACTTTATTAATTTCATTTACCTTTGAGCAAGATCTTAATGCAATTTTACGTCTCTACTTTCGGAACTCTGCTACTTTATTTGCGGGTGCCAAGGTTTGGATGTTTCAAGATATAACTAAATCCACTCAACAGAGAAGAAAGTCTTTTCTGGAATTGAAACAAAAAACTTTGGACTTGGGAGGATCTTTTCTACTGGCCTATCCATGTAAATGTATAGTTCGGTTAGGTTCAACAAAGTATGTTTTTTTCACGGCTGACCAGTTGAGAGTCTTCTTAGATTCTAAAAAGCTTGATAAAATATGAAATTGGGATTTGCATCTGTTCTTCGTTAAAAAATTGAATATAATTAACTTCTCTATTATTTTTGCCTGTCCCCCCCTTATCACATGTGGTCTATGGAAGCAAATTACTTGAATGCTATGGACTAATAGTTTAGTGGATACTGACGGTAAATAGGTGGGAATATTTTCTTTTGGTTGTTTTTTTTTTTTACTTGATTTGTATCCATTTACTTTATATAACATTATGATGCTGAGTTTCAAGACAATGTAATAAACTGCTTGTCAATTTAATTTGAAAATAATAAAATAAAAAAAAAATTAAAAAAAATAGAATTCAAGGTTAATCTTTTGAACCTTGTTATGAAAGTACTCGGCTAGAGTCTGAGGAGAAAGCGAAGGGGGAGTAGGGGGCGAAGGCACTTTAAGGAGGGAGTTCAGCGTGGCAAAGAGAAGGCAAGGGTTAGAGCCAAGAGAGTTGGTCAGCTGGATGTAGTAGTCCTGTTTGGCAAGTGAAAGGGCAGATCGGAAGAAGGTCAGCATGAATTTGAAATGAACGAAGTCGGCAAGGGTACGGGATTTCAGCCAGAGGCGTTCGGCAGCGCGGGTACAGAAACGTAAATAGCGGATGTCAGCGGTCAGCCACGGCTGGGGTTTGGCACGCCTGATAGGACGAGACACGGGAGGCGCAAGGGTGTTCAGAGCAGAAGAGAGAATAGCATTGTAGGAAGAGACAGCCTCATTGACAGACTGAGATGACATAGCATCCGAAAAGAGATTTGAGACATTGGAGGACAGAGTAGAAGGGTTAACAGCTTGCAAATTTCTAAATGTATTGGTCAGAATCGGACGAGACTGGGGAGGAGGGTGTTTAAGAGTGAAAGTTATAAGATGGTGATCAGGGACGGGAAGAGGTGAGGCACAGAAACTAGAGGGCGAGCAGTTGGATGAGAGGACAAGATCAAGACAGTGGCCATTCTGGTGAGTGGAGGTAGTGGAGCACAGTTGAAGATTGTAGGATGATATTAAAGCGAGAAATTGAGAGGCATAAGAGTCAGAGGGGTCATCGACATGAATGTTGAAGTCACCAAGAATGAGGGAGGGAGATGAAGCGCTCATGGAAGAATGAAAGCCAGGCATCAAAATCAGTGAGAAAGGAGGAAAGAGACTTATCAGGGGGTCGATAGATGACAGCTACTCGGAGAGGCAGAGGAGCGAATAGGCGGATGGAGTGGACTTCAAAGGAGGAAAAACAGTGAGATTGAGACGGGAGAAGAGGTTGAAATTTGCAGGAGGGTGAAAGTAGGAATCCGACACCACCACCATGACCAGCTGAGCGAGGAGTGTGAGAGAAAAGATGACCTCCGTGGAATAGGGCAGCGACTGAGGCAGAGTCATCAGGGGGGAGCCAGGTTTCAGTTAGGGCGAGCAGATGGAAGGAGCGGGAGATGAAGAGTTCGTGGGTAAATGAGAGTTTGTTGCAGACAGAGTGGGTGTTCCAGAGGGCACATGAGAAGGGAAGGGAAGAGGGGGAAAGGAGGGGAATGGAGATAAGATTTGAGAGATTCCGGAATGGTCTGCAAGGAGAGGGTGAGGACAAGTGAGGGCTATTAACACTGGCTATTAACACATAGATGCAGTGTTTAGCATAAAATAGAGAGATGTGGAGACCACGTGACGCTATGAGCTGAGCAAGACGTGACTTGCTCTGGCTCCGAGATCCTCTCCCCCAAAACACCTATTTCTGCTGCTTAAAACTGCTTTTACATCGCCAGCCTAGAAGGTAAAGTGCTTATGGTCAAATATATTAATAAATCACCGGGAGGCATACCGCAACGAGTTACAAAAAAAGATAAATCTAAAGCGAGGACCCTGGAGGGAAATATGGCAGAAAGCCTGGGAACCGCAACAGTGCCAACAGGCTTCACGGAGCAGTAGCAGGTACAACTGACCGCTGCGACTGAAAAAACGTGGGCCCCGAAGTGGTTGGCTTTATACAACAAACTGGACACCTACCAGACGACGCTAGATGGCCTGAGGATTAAGATGGAAGACCTGGAAACCAGAATGGCAGTCTAGGCTTAAAGCCCACCTCTTTGCTACTGCTTTCGACTCCTAACCATGACTCTCTTACTCAACACCCTCACTTATCACCCCTACCACTGCAATTTCCCCACCCTTAGCTGTCTGTTCGTCTGTCCAATTTAGATTGTGAGCTCTGTTGAGCAGGGACTGTCTTTTCATGTTAATTTGTACAGCGCTGCGTAAGTCTAGTAGCACTATAGAAAAGTTTAATAGTAGTAGTAGTGATGGAGGATGACTCACGAGGCTATGGTCCGGATATCCACAGATTGCAACAACAACTAAAAGACCAAGAGACGAAGCTGGAGGATTTAGAGAGCCGATCAAGACGGAACAACGTGCGGATAAGTTGGGCTCCCAGAACAGCTCCCGGAACGCAACCTAGAATCCTGGCTGGAGAACTGGCTCGGAAAAGAGTTGGCCCTCACGGATTCATCAGGTTCGCTGGTCATAGAACGAGCGCATTGAGTAGGACGACGACTAGAAAATAACAATAGGCCAAGAGTGGTGGTTGCAAAAATCCTAAATTATAAACACAAAGTAGAAATATTACAAGGATTTAAGCTCCAGAGAGACTCGTTAAAATATGGCGGTCGAAATATACTGATCTTTCAGGACTATACGATGGCAGTTCAAGAGCAGCGCAAGAAGTTTCACCCCCTATGCACTAAGCTGAATGAGAAAAAGATAAAGTTTACACTAAAATATCCAGCGAAAATGCGTTTGTTTATACAAGATGGCTGGCAAACTTTCAATACAGTGGAAGAAGCGCGTACAGCGTTGGCAAGCCAACAGCTATTGGATGGAACTTAAGCAAGAACATTGAAGGAAATGGTACTAGACCAGCTTGCTGATTTGTTTGCTAAGGGTAAGCCGGAGTGGAAAGTTGTAAGGGGAAAAAGGTCGGAGTAATGATTGGGGGAGGGGATCTCACAGCAAGGGAACGTGGTTTTTCACATTTTTGTGGGCACAGTGGCCTGGGGAAATGAAGTGGGGTAACGTAATGGTTAATGGGGGGGGGGCAGGGGGGAGGATGGGGGTGGGAGCGGGGGGAAGGTAAGGCACAAGTACTCCCAGGGTTACAAGGTCAGAGGGTAGTTTTGCGAGGTTTAATATTACAACAGGGGTGGTATGACATTAATGATGGGGCACAACAGGTGACAGTAACACAAAAAGCAGCGACCAAAAGTCAGACAACACTAAACGCTCTAGGGTATGTTAACAGGTTAAGGCTATGCCCGCGCGTATAATCACATAGAATATGGGAGGGATAACATCCCTGATCAAACGTGCAAAAATACTCACGGCCCTACGCAGGCACGGCGCGGACATAGCCTGTTTGCAGGAAACCCACCTGTCCATGGCAGAACATGACAAGCTAAAAAGGAATTGGGTAGAAGAGGTTTTCGCGAGTCCCCCTCAAGGCCGGAAAGGGGGGGGTGGCCATTTTATTTAAGAAAGGTTTGTCCCACAGAGCCTCGTTGGTAGCGAAAGACGGGGAGGGGCGTTATTTAATGTTAAAAGTATGGTTGCAAGGGTTAGACATAAATTTGTTGGTAATTTACGGGCCAAACAAGCAAGACCCAAAGTTTTATCAGACTATATAATGCAGTTATGTCACCAAAACGGGGACCGGCCCCTACTGGTAGTAGGAGACTTCAAATTGGTCATGGACCAGGAACAAGATTCCACAAATCCCACTTCCCAGCATTACCAAGGATATAGAGGGGATACTTTGTCACACATGGTGCAGACCTTAGACTTGGTGGATACATGGCAGGCCCTCCACCCGTCGGAAATAGATTTTACACATAGATCCCGGGTGCATGGGACGCAGGCCAGACTGGATTACATGTTAATAGCACGAGGAATCTTTCATAAAATACATAAGGTAACAATAGGACTGGAAGAGATTTTGGACCACACCCCGGTGTAGCTAGACTTGGAAACAAATATTGGTGAAAAGGGAGGGAGAAAATGGAGGTTTCCAGCATATTTATATACAGACCCCCACTTTCAAAATTATATTAATGAGAAATGGGACGAATATGCAGCATTCAATGTACAACATGAAGATCAAGCGTCCCTATACTGGTCGGCCTCTAAAGCTGTCCTGCGAGGTGCTATCATAGCATATGTTACCCTTAGGAAAAAAAAGGCAGCAGCCAGTGTGTTACAGCTAGAACGGCAATTGTGCAAGGCGAGGAGGGCGCATGCGCAGAACCCAACAATATTGATGCTAGAAAACTTAAAAGCCACACAGGTGTCTCTCAATACCTTACTACATGAAAAACAAACACATTCCCAATTATATAAGAAATACAAATTAGAAAGATATGGTAACCGACCAGGCCGCCTGTTAGCACGGGTAATAAAGGCCGGGGGAGGCCCGAGAACAATAGATGCATTAAAAGACAGACAAGGGAAGATTACAAACAATCCAACCCAGATTGCGCAAATATTAGCTACGCATTTCACTACCTTATATAAGCAGGAACAGCTGGGAAGTCCACAAAAAATAAAGCAGTACTTGGCCCAAGAGGTGCTCCCCAAATTGGCAGTAATGGAGCAGCAGGCTCTGAACGCCCTGCTGACCATGAAAGAACTACAGGCAGTGGTGAAAAAATTGAAAACATATTCAGCACCTGGGCCGGACGGGTTCTCCGGAGAATATTATAAAATGCTACCACTGAAGGCCGGGGGGGGCGTTACTGGAGCATTTTGAAGAGGTGATAGAGAGTGGGGTCTTTCCTCCATATGCTAATACATCAACGATAACACTCATTCCAAAACCAGGCAAGCCTAAAAAATTAGCGGAATCATATAGGACCATATGTTTATTAAATGTTGACACTAAACTGATGGCAAAAATTCTGGCAGAACGCCTGGCCCCAATCCTGCCTAGGTTGATAGGACCAGAACAAGTTGGATTTGTTAGAAACAGGTCCTCGGTCCTGAATGTCAGGAAAGCATTGGTAGCCATGGCCAGGTGTCAAGAGGTGGGGAACCCCGCAATGTTACTAAGTTTGGATGTGGAAAAAGCTTTTGATAAATTTAATTGGGACTTCCTCTTTCAAACTTTGGAACATATGGGATTTGGCGAGTGGTACCAGAATGCGATGAAAACTTTATATAAGCACCCAAGGGTGGCCATATTAGCTAATGGGGCACTGAGTGAGGAATTTAGCATAAGCCGCGGCACAAGACAGGGATGCCCCTTATCTCCACTGTTGTTCATGCTCTCCCTGGAGCCGTTGTTGAGGCAAATTAGTAAAACCGAAGCAGTAAAAGGAGTAAGTGTGGCAGGCCATCAACAAGTATTGGCATAATGTTAATATATGGCCTAGCTTTAAGGCTACCACTGGAATATTGCTGGCCAGAGCTATGCAGCCTAAAAACAACTGAAAAAGTACTGACCAGGCCAAACAACAAGTAAATGATGTAATATTTGAAGAATCTGCAAAAAGCAGGTCTGAACAATGAGTTCTGCCACAAATTGGTACAATTTTTAATTCAAATATAGCACCTGTAATGAAAGATCAGATGAATAAAATGGAGCTTATTAGTTTTGGTATACAATGATACAGAGGTAATACAGAGTTCATGAGAAAGGTATGAAAAGTATTGCAGCCGGAAGATGTGAAACTGTTATCTCAACGCTTCCCAAAACATGTTGATAATTAGCAGTAGCTGAGAACGGAAGGAGGTGGGCACATCAGATAGCAGATCACATGGGAAAGTATGATCTCCGGAAGTTGAGACATATTAGGAGCTAGGTATCTCACCATTCACTTCTATGGAGAAGATAGAGTATAAAAGAGGGGAGAGTTTGGCTCAGTTTGAGAGTCTCTTCTCCAAGGCTTCAGTCAGACGGCGAAGCCCTGTGCGGTTGAAACCAGAATCTGATGTCTGTATTTGTACCAATTTGAAGACTTGTCTTTGGGTAAGAAATAAAATGTATCTATTTATCTAAACCTATCTCTGTCTCTATTTTTATAGATTCTGTCTTCTCTTTACCTAACATTTAGCCTACAAGGTAGATCATATACAAGTGACACTCAGTCTTTGCAGAAACTTAGACAGATGTTTAATAAGATTTATGTGGGAACATAAATGGTCCAGAATATACCTAGATCTAGAAAAACAGAAAGCAGTAGTTATGGGAATTAGTTTTCAATTACGGCTCCTAATGCCACCCCAGAACAGACCCCCTTATGATTGGGTGACAATGGAGGTTAGAGAAACTATACAGAACCTGATATATGAAATAGGTACTATTAGTCCCCCGTGTGAAGGAGTCAGATAGAGGTCTAGCAGAGGGGAAAATAAAAACAGTGGTGACCCCGACGTGATTTGAACACGCAGCCTTCTCACCTTGACCTACCGAAGCCCCTCCCCCTTGACACGCCAGTCCCTTCAGGTGCAGGCTGTCCACCGTCACCCGGCCTCACCTTAGCCACTATAGGAGATGATCTCGTATACGTTTCTGAAGGACTTCGTTCTCTACGGAAGTCCATGTCAACGCTCCCTGACACTATTGCACCTTCTGCATCAAAATCCGACATACCCCAGATACCCCAACAACATGATGTTATTTCTCATCATACTAGACAGCGCGATCCTCACAGTTATCTTACTGATGAAGGCTCTAGCCGCTGCCTTGCAGTCATTGACAGTCCCCAACACCCTACAAGACAGAATATCAGTACAGAACCTATCCTATCTGGTCCACCTAACACTCCTGCCCAATATGTGGCTTTGCATGAGAATTCATGGCATTATGTTCACCCATGGGTTGATAATCTCGCAGGATGGTCTGAGGCGCTCCAGCCCCAGTCCGCTCTCTTCCCACGTGAAGGATCCTTACGTTCTGACAAGCTTTCACTTGTAAGAGATCTAATTTATGACCACCCCGACCCCCATTGGGATCAGAAAACAACCCTCTATCTAATCCAAGGTCTTCAGGTTTGGAAAAAGTATGAGAATCAGTTTCCCCCAACCACCTCGATTGATCTCCTTAAATCAGTGAAACTTTTTCCCCTGCTGAATAAAATGTCAGGTGGTGTCCCTCATACGGAATACACCCCACTTTCAGCTGTTGAATTGAATAGCCTCATACTACAGCTCCCGGATATTGCACTGGGAGGCAACCGATGGTTGAAAAAATTACAGGACATTACCCTGGGGACTACTCTATCAGTAGGTGATATAAAAGCGCTCCTGGGCAGAACCCCACACGCTAGTGTCACTGACATATTCACTCAATCGGGCTATGCAAAATTTGTTACAGATACCCAATATGATGGTAACCCTTTGACTGAAATTCAGACAAAAATATTTCAGGAAATCCGGACCATGTATCCGACCCTTAAAGACTTTTCGGTTATCACTTCCCAAAGATGGGAAATGGATTCAGAGCCTATTGAGGCTTATTTACTCAGACTCCAAGACCTCTATAAGGAAGAAACAGAGGAAAAATTTGACTCTGATAATGCCCTCCCAGTATTCTACCATTTACTGAAGGGAACCTTACCTTCAGAAATTAAACTTAAGTTGGAGAACACCGTAGGTCTCCAATTAGAAAAATGGCCTAAAATTCGTGAACACATCCTTCATCATTGCAGACGGCTTATTAAAAGCAAGCAAGATGAAGCCCAACATCGTAAGACAGTACACACTAACTTGGAAGTGCTGCAGACTGAAGATCTCAAAGAGAAAAGAGCCTCTAAGAGCTCTGACCCTGATACCAATACTCCTGACACTTCTCCCCCTGTTATTGTTATGTATGCTGACCAACGCTATGACAATAACGGCCGAACTCAGGGCCCACGGCCCTACCGCCCAGACCGTAGACCTAACTACCCAGAAGAAAGAGGTCGGCGCGGGCAACCGCAGCGGGGTCCCCAACGGGGCCCTCCTGATGATAACAGACGGTTCCGAAACGATTATTCCCGGCCTAGTCCAGATCGTTATATAGATGTTCTGTGTTATCGTTGTCAGCAATACGGTCATTATGCAAGGGAATGCCCACTACCACCACAAAATACCCTTATGAATCAAATCCGCCGTCAAAACCGTCAGACCCGCCAAAATCCTCCAGAACGCCAATCCTTCCCTTTATGGAACCCAGACCAACGCCGCCCACAGTGACTAGGCGTAGTCCGCACTGCTGCAGGACTGGATGATCCCATGATCACCCTGCTTATCTGTGAAGTTCCGGTCCCCTTCTTAATTGACACAGGCGCTTCTCGCTCTGTACTAGCCCACGTCCCACACAAACTACAGAAACTTCTTAAAGTTTCCCCAGACAATGTTACCACCACAGGATTTGATGGCGTTCCTACGGACACACCACTGCTTGAGCCCCTGCCAATTAAATATGCGGATCAACAACTATCTGCTCCCTTTTTATACGCTCCGCTGTGCCCTGTTAATTTACTTGGAAGAGATCTATTGACATTGTTTCATTTTGAAATTCATTTTGATTCTTCCCCTACTACAAACACTTCACTTTTAATGGCTGTCACCTCTATGGTTGAAAAACAAATAGAGGTAGCATTGAATGACTTACCGGGTTTTCTTTGGGCCACACCTGAGAAACCCTATGGTAAGGTTACCGGTCCTCCCCATCGTATTCAGCTGTTACCTGGTTGTAAAGGTCCAAAAATCCCACAGTACCCATTAAAACCTGAAGTTATTGCTGGAGCTCAAGAACAAATTGATTCCCTATTACAGCAAGGTATTATTGAAAAATGTAATTCACCATACAATACTCCATTATTCCCTGTTCCAAAGAAGGAACTTGGCGCCTTCCGTATAGTACAGGACTTACGCGCACTAAATGACCTCACTTACGCGGTATTCCCGAACGTTGAAAACCCAACTACACTCCTCAATAGTATCTCCTTGCAGACATATCATTCCACCATTGATTTGTCCAACGCCTTCTTTTCCATCACCCTTGACCCCGTAAGCCGCCCGCTAACGGCTTTCCAATTCAATAACACAACATATCAGTGGACCCGTCTCCCTCAGGGATTTACTGACAGTCCTACAGTCTTTTCCCAGACTTTAGCAGGACACATACAGGAATTCAAACAGTACAGATATGATCTCTCACCACAAACTTCTATTGTTCAGTATGTAGACGACATGCTCATCACCTGCCCCGATTTTGACACATGTGTTCAGGTCACCTGTGACTTTCTTGGCTTTCTTGCTACGAAAGGTTACAAGGTTAACAGAAAGAAATTAAAAGTTGCTCAGACACATGTTACCTTTCTTGGCCATCACATTGGCCCCCGTCAGAAGGGCCTAGGTCCCGACACTTTGCAACATGTCTCCTCCTTGCGTTTGCCCACCACCATTTCTGATCTCAGAGGTGTCCTTGGCATGTTAAATTTTTGTCGCCTGTGGATACCAAATTATTCAGCCCGAACTCAACCCTTTTATATGAAACTACAAGGCAAACAGAAAGCAAAACATGAACCCGTTCTTTTTACACCTCAAGAAACAGCTGATCTTATGGCCCTTGTAAAGGATGTTATGCTTTCCTCACCATTGGCAACCATTGATGTCTCTCAGGATGTGCACCTTTGGGTCGTGCATACTGAGAATACCTGGTCTTGCCTGATCACTCAAGAACATGATGACCTTGCTTGTGGTTATCTCTCGGGTACTTTTTCACCTGTCGAAAGAGCTTTTGCTACTTGTGAGAAAGGCCTTGTTGCCGCCAGCACAGCTGTTACAAAACTATACAGCTACATTCCTCACCTTCCGGTGATTCTTCACACATCCCATGATGTTAAATATCTGTTGGATAAACAGATCAGTCACATGACTGTCTGCCGATTACAAAAGTATCAAGTGCTCTTGTTCAGTGTAGTGCACTCTATTCACCCATTAACTTTAACTGATCTTCAACGCCTGGATCCATTACTCACTGTAACAGAGACAGCACAAAATGCTATTTTTCCCCATGAGTGCACTACCCGATTATCTGTTCCTGAATCACTCCATCTACATTCAGAAATCTTGCAAAGTGGCGAGGTTTGGTTTACAGATGGTTCTCAGCAAAACGGAGTTGCCGGTTTTGCCGCCCTCCGTTATACACCAGAAGAAGATATTCTGGAGCCTATACAATTCAGGTTACCTGATTCATTCACAGCCCAAACTGCAGAACTTGCAGCAGTTCTGTATGTTATACTATTTAAAGCACTACACTCAGATTTGAGCATTGTCACCGACTCAGACTATGTATTCACTTCCTTGCATTCCCATGTTCGCAAATGGAACCAGAGGGGTATGATCTCCTCTACCGGGCAACCCCTAAGTCACTTACCTTTGTGGACTGCACTTTTTGAAGCACTGGAGAAGCGCCATCAAAAAGGCCTTCGCACCAGTATCTCCTGGATTAAAGCACATCAGGAGACAGTTTTCTCTTTCGCCATTAATGGTAACCATGCTGCAGATGAACTAGCCCGTGAAGTCACTTCCTTTTCCAATCTTCCTACTATATCCACTTGCGATGTTACACTTCCTGTACTCGCGTCCGAAGCGCTTCCCTTTGAGACGCCCCCTTCTACTCCCACGGATTCATCACCCTCTAAATCCTCCTCCCCTGACATCCCACCTGCTTTCAACACCCCTCCTGTCATCACCTCCTTGCAATCTCCTGAATCTGAGCCCCCGGTAACGTCCCCTCCCTCCGAATCCTTAATCTCAGACTTCTCTACTACCCTCACTTCCTCCCTTTCACAAGCAGAACTCACTTTGTGGAAGCAGGCAGGATGTTTCCTAAATCCGAATGGAATTTGGACCCATCCCAATGGGCAATTATGTATTTCACAGCATGTTTTATCTCTTCTTTTGCATGCCCTCCACTACCCCTTACATTTAAATGCTACTACACTGTATGATCAATTGTCTTCCAGATTATGGGCTCCCCAGTTCATAATTGTTACAAATGTTTTCTGTACACACCTAAACGAGGACCTGTTATTCCTTCAGGTCATTTACCTGTTGTCCAGGGACCTGGCCAACATTGGTATATTGATTTCACAGATATGCAGACGCCTGTTCGTGGTAAACGGTATCTGCTTGTCTGCGTGGACGCTTTCTCGAAGTGGGTGGAAGCTTTCCCTTGCTCTAGAGAAACCGCCCAAACAATGGCACAATCACTGTGCACTGAAATTATTCCTCGATTTGGGATTCCTGGCAAAATTACCACAGATAATGGTACACACTTTGTAAATGAACTTTTGCAGAACCTTCTTCCTGCACTCGGCATTACTCACAGAACTGTCTGTGTTTACAAACCCACCAGTAATGGTCTGGTTGAACGATACAATGGATTGCTCAAAACAAAAATGCGTCAGCTTATGGCAAATGGGATAAAGAATTGGCTAGATGCCCTTCCTTTGGCACTATTATCTCTCCGTGCCACTCCATCCTCTTCCCTTAAACTGACGCCGTTCCAATTATGTACAGGTCGCCAGATGCGACTCATACCTGGCAATCCAGACACTCAAGTACCCGATCAATACTCAGTATATTGGGATATCTTGCAAACTATTGTAAGTTCTCTGTCCTCAATTCCACAGGCCATTTCGGACAGAAGAGGGGATTGTGATGCCGATAGATCCCCCCCTTATAAAGTGGGAGATCTGGTGCACCGGCGTTACTACACGCACAAGACCTGGCGAGATCCGATCTACGTTGGGCCCTTCAAGATAGAAGCCCTGTCAGCCACAGCTGCAAAGCTGGAGGACCACACATCCTGGGTCCATCTGAAAGATATACGAGCTTATCCAAATACCCCATCAGGTCTCCTGGATATTTCCATTGATGTTCCCACGAACCCAATCTCCACCGCCATTGTTTCCAGCACATCAGTCACTGGAGAGACCAGTCCCAGTACGAACCCCATCACCACCGCCCCTGAGCCCGAGACCACCGACCCCGCACCCAGCACTTTTGAATCATCTTGATCAACTTGACCAAAGACTTAACCACCTTATCCCCTCTCCTGAATCACACCTCCTTGATCTGGCTGACATTATTATCCAAGCCTTCGCAGAATCTCCAGAGTCACCATCTGAACAACCACCTGTATCTGAACCAGTATTTGAGTTGCCTTCTTCACCTCCACCTCCCACAGTTCCTGTTCATCCACTTCCCTACGTGGATCTTCGCATCCGCCTCATCAGAATCCGTAATCTGGCAGACGATCTCCTCCAAGTCCGCAACCTAGCAGGACAGTTGACCCCGGAAGACCGAGAGTCCATTGTATTTCCCACAGTAAACATTTTGCACAGCAACACCTGTGAGCTGCTCGATATTCTACATCGGTACTTCCCGAATCAAGCCAGATAAATGCCACAGCAAATTCCGCCGCTGTGCACTTCAGAAGAACCTATCCCCTTACAGACTGTTTCTCTACATAAGTGTGACTCTGAACAGGTATCTGATACAAATTCCCATTGGTCCAAAGACTTGGATGACAATTATCTGGAAGCCGACACCATTTCTGATGACAAGGTCGGAACCAGCGCTCGTCCAAGTGTTGCCTCTGCTGTAACGGTGTTACATCAATACACCCTCTTCTTCTGCTTCCCATCTGCCAGACTGTTTGCTGTTGGACTCGTGTGCATGATCATACTGTGTATAGGTTTGGTTTTGCTTTTCACTACCTTGTTTACCTATACTGCTGCCAGTGATCTTTGGATCACCCTTACTGCCTTTCCCACTGGCAACGTTACCTTGCCAGCCGGAAACGCTACGGTACTTGCAACTACTTCTGTACTTGCAATTACCCCAACAGTACTTGCAACTACTTCTGTACTTGCATCTGCTCCTGCTCCACTACCTACTACAGTAGCCAACACAAAGCTCCAACAGAACATCACATTCCCACGCCTGGTTGGATATAGCCCCCCCCAGACGATCTCAAAGATCAGCCTCGCTGCCACCAGTCATCCCACCCCCTGGGCAGACACATCTGCCACGACAGACTTTTCAACTGGCAATCCTCCAGATCCTATTGAAACCTCTGCAACTACTCCTTTCCTCACTGATCCTCCTGTTTTGTATTCTACAACTGTTCCCAATCCTATCAGTAGCTCGGTCCATATTGTCCCCAATCGTACAACTATTTTTGGGGATAATATTGCCTTGCTTGAATTACAACCCACCCCTCCTCTTTATTCTCTGTCTCCTGCTAGTGACGCTCCTCCTCCCACACATACTACTTTAGCCACACCAGTCACCACTGTCCCAGCCACTCGTCCTCCCAGATAGCTCAAGTGATCATCAATATATGTCCCAGAATTTACCAGACACTTCGCCTTCTCCATCTGATCCTCCCCCACCGTCGCCTTTAAATTTAGGTGCACACTTGATCCCTGAAACCCCAGAAAGAGAATTACTGTATCCTCATTGGGACCCTGCTCCAGAAGACGATCCCAATTGGGACCCCTTTACCCGATACCACACGCTGTGCGAAACGTTGTTTGACAGTTGGACATTAGGTCCTAGCCGTACGGTTACACATACTCAGGTATTGTTTGGAGGAATCTTAGGCTTACAAATTGAACAAACAGACGACCTCCTAATCAGACCACAAACTAGTGAAGTTGTAGACTTTTGGGTAATTACATACGCTGTATTGGGCACTGACTGGATTCCCTTCCTGTTCATCAGAAAAGTTGGATTGGGACCTTTGGAAGTATATGGTATTTTCGAAATCCCAGATCCAACTGAAATAGGGGCTATTAGAATTTACCCCCCATACCCAAATACCTGTTGCTAAAACCCTTGGGATAATTTTGTCACTGTCCTTAATCAGTAGCCGTTACTCACCCTTCATACAATTACAGTGCCTCATTATGAAAACTACCAACATGAACTGCGTAGCTCTCCTGTTGTGTGTGCTCACCACACCCATGATACATGGAACACAGCACCTAGAAAATTTTCGGGAACACCTTACAACCACTTATGATATAACATTACCCACTTCCAAGGACACAACCACAATCACCCTTGATGTGTGTGCTTACACAATGTGTGGGGAACATCCTGTGCAGCAATATTTGTCAGCTTTTGAAGTATACCTGTGTCCCTTCCCCAATTGTGGAAGTTGGGCACAAGTATGGTGGTATACAGGTTCATGGGTTCCCTACTCAGGTACTGAGATTCCAGATCTAAAAAGGAGCATTTCCATCATGAAATTGCGAGTCACTGGCCTCTGCCAAATGACCAAATGTAATCCAGTGGCTATCACTTTTAGAGGAGT
Organism: Microcaecilia unicolor; assembly: GCF_901765095.1. Classification (NCBI taxonomy): domain Eukaryota; kingdom Metazoa; phylum Chordata; class Amphibia; order Gymnophiona; family Siphonopidae; genus Microcaecilia; species Microcaecilia unicolor. The sequence continues at coordinate 230,131,393 of NC_044037.1, forward strand.
GACGGATGTTACATACAGAACTTATTCCATAGGAATTGATGCCACAGGTAGAGATCCCATAGGAAACTTCAAGGTTGTCCCACCCCCCGCTGTACCAGAAAAGAATGAAACTAATCCCTTAATGCCAACAACAATCCCAGAAATAAAAATCCCTTACCAGATTGTACGAATTAATGATTCTAAAGATTTAATAGCACTAGAAACAGGATTTGGAGAGACAAACCTATGGCTCGAATGGGCCCATTATACTACAAAGAGTTTGAATGTCTCTAATTGTTATTTTTGTTCCCATGCCAGAGCAGAACCAACATTAGTTCCTTTCCCGTTAGACCTCCACAATGATCCAGATGGATTTTGGTGTATGTTGCAGTTATTGCAGGTTAAAGATGACATAAATCAGTCTTGTCTACATCTTGACGAGCACCACCCCTACTTACCTCCTCGGATGAGGATTCCACCTGCATTCAGGATTCCAAATCCTGCTACCAAATATCATACATGTCTGGAACGATATGGGGTGAAACAGACACGGTTTTTAGGAAACTTAACCAATTGTAACACAACCTTAGGAAATGGGACTCTGAAAAATCTGACCCTAACACGGTTCTCACAAGCTAGAGCAGACATATGGTGGTACTGTGGAACCCGCACTATTCGCCATACACTTCCTAACAACTGGACAGGCAGATGTGCCCTAGTCAAATTGGTCATTCCAATCATTATAGCATCCTTGCCTCCTCCTCATAGCAGCTCTTCCTCACGAGTGAAGAGAAATGCAATGCCTGGATCTTTTGATGATCGGGTCTATATAGATACTATTGGAGTTCCAAGAGGGGTTCCTGATGAGTTTAAAGCCAGAAACCAGATAGCCGCAGGATTTGAATCAGTTTTCTTTTGGTGGGCGACTATCAATAAGAATCTGGACTGGATCAACTATATATATTACAACCAGCAGAGATTTGTGAACTACACTAGGGATGCAGTTCAAGGAATTGCAACACAATTAGACGCCACTAGCCGGATGACGTTGGAAAATAGATTAGTTCTTGACCAGCTTCTAGCAGCGGATGGCGGGGTGTGCCAAAAGATAGGTACCCAGTGTTGCACCTTTATCCCCAACAATACAGCTCCAGATGGATCAATTACCAGAGCTTTAGAAGGCTTAACCTCACTGTCGCAAGAATTGGCAGAGAACTCTGGCGTTGATACATCCTGGACAGGTTGGATGGATAGAGCTTTTGGTAAATGGAAAACATTTATCATCTCAGCAGCCACGACAATAATCATAGTGGTGGCAATTTTTGTTTTAGTAGGATGTTGCATAATCCCTTGTGCTAGAGGCTTAGTAGAACGCTTAATTGAAACCGCAATAATGAAAAGGACCACAGCAGGACAATATGCCCTGTACGAAAATCTCCTTCCTAACACCACAGGAGATAACACATTGGACTATCTCTCTCTGAGAAGGACCAATCGCTATGCAACTGTTAGAGACACAGAGATGTCTGCAACTGTATAATCAGATAATAGCACAGGGGGGATAGAATGTAACCATATAAAGCTATATAAGATGATATGATCAAGTGTGCAAATCTATGCAAATGTATAATTAAGATATAATCAGTATATAACCAAAGAATTTTTGATTGATAGTAATGTATATATAATCACATAGATAAGATTAAGACAAAACATGCATTCTTAAAGGTTGAAGCAAAATAATAAAATTGTACCAGTTGATCTTAAGACGCAGACAATTTGATGGCCTCCTAGAATACCTTCTGGAATGGATGGTACCAAGGTACGTTAACCCTGGTGTCACCCTATGGGATAGGGTGAAGAGGGGAATGTTAATATATGGCCTAGCTTTAAGGCTACCACTGGAATATTGCTGGCCAGAGCTATGCAGCCTAAAAACAACTGAAAAAGTACTGACCAGGCCAAACAACAAGTAAATGATGTAATATTTGAAGAATCTGCAAAAAGCAGGTCTGAACAATGAGTTCTGCCACAAATTGGTACAATTTTTAATTCAAATATAGCACCTGTAATGAAAGATCAGATGAATAAAATGGAGCTTATTAGTTTTGGTATACAATGATACAGAGGTAATACAGAGTTCATGAGAAAGGTATGAAAAGTATTGCAGCCGGAAGATGTGAAACTGTTATCTCAACGCTTCCCAAAACATGTTGATAATTAGCAGTAGCTGAGAACGGAAGGAGGTGGGCACATCAGATAGCAGATCACATGGGAAAGTATGATCTCCGGAAGTTGAGACATATTAGGAGCTAGGTATCTCACCATTCACTTCTATGGAGAAGATAGAGTATAAAAGAGGGGAGAGTTTGGCTCAGTTTGAGAGTCTCTTCTCCAAGGCTTCAGTCAGACGGCGAAGCCCTGTGCGGTTGAAACCAGAATCTGATGTCTGTATTTGTACCAATTTGAAGACTTGTCTTTGGGTAAGAAATAAAATGTATCTATTTATCTAAACCTATCTCTGTCTCTATTTTTATAGATTCTGTCTTCTCTTTACCTAACATTTAGCCTACAAGGTAGATCATATACAAGTGACACTCAGTCTTTGCAGAAACTTAGACAGATGTTTAATAAGATTTATGTGGGAACATAAATGGTCCAGAATATACCTAGATCTAGAAAAACAGAAAGCAGTAGTTATGGGAATTAGTTTTCAATTACGGCTCCTAATGCCACCCCAGAACAGACCCCCTTATGATTGGGTGACAATGGAGGTTAGAGAAACTATACAGAACCTGATATATGAAATAGGTACTATTAGTCCCCCGTGTGAAGGAGTCAGATAGAGGTCTAGCAGACGACCTACTGGTTATAGTCACAGATATTAAGCAGACCCTTGACTCGTTACTGGAAGTACTGGCAGATTACAAGCAGGTAGCGGGCTTCTCCTTAAATTGGGACAAGTCCCAGGCCCTGTCGATGGTTCCAGGACGGGCAATCAAGGGACAGGCTGGGTTCCCCTTTAAACAGGCTGAGGAGGTGTTAAAATACTTAGGAGTACTGATACCTGAGAACCTAACGCAAATATATATGGTTAACATACACCGTTTACTGAGGGACACGGAGCAGAGACTAAGGGGATGGGAAACACTGCCATTAAATTTATGGGGAAGAATAGCAATGTACAATATGTTTATACGTGTTCCAATTGCTGCCTATGTTCCTTAAGAATAAAGAAGAACGCCAGCTGAATAAAATATTAAGGAGATTCCTTTGGAAAGGGAAGGGTGTACGCCTTTCCCTACAAGCAATGTATACTCCAACAGAATATGGGGGAATGGGGTTAATAAGTGTTAAAAGTATAACGGTGGCTAGTAACATGAGACACATTAATGACTGGTTCTGTCAGACATCATATTTTTCAAATACAGAGTTGGAACTGAGTTTGCTTCCGGAGACCCATTTCAGTAACTGTTTACATACTGGAGGTGGGGAGATACCTAGAACCCTGAAACTCACAGGAATAATGAGCTCAGCAAAGGCGACATGGAAATGGATTTGTCGTTTGCACCAGTTTTCTCCCAAGGTAATCCCATTCCTTTCCATAGTCAACAACCCTAAATTTCAACCAGGATGCATTTATTCAGTCTTTTCTAACTGGAAACAGAAGGGGATCACGTACCTTTTACAGGTCCTGACCCAGGAAGGTAAACTGAAACCATTTCAGGACTTGATAACAAAGTACTCAATCTCCCGGAAAGATAACTTCCATTATGTACAACTGCAACATTACATCCATACACTGCCATGGACAGACTTAACAGAAGATATACAGGAGGAACTGTCCTCCGCTTACTCCTTTGGAGCGCAAGACAAAGTACCATTAACATACCATCACCGCCACATAAAAGACATGGCCCCAGAGGTAGAGTATAAGCGGCTGGCGGAATGCTGGGGGAAGGACCTATCATCAGAGGTGACGGCAGAGCAACTTAAAGATCACATTCTGTCCATACGGGAACGCTCAAGATATACAGCACACTGGGAAGTGCAGTATAAAATTGCACTGAGGATGTATGTAGCACCACGGAGGGCGTTTCATATGGGAATGTCCCCATGGGGGTCTTGTCTGAAGTGTGGGACTGATGGAGCAACACTGGGCCATATGTTGTGGTCGTGCAAAGGAATACAAGCATTCTGGAAGCTTATAGTAGCCCAAGAGTCGAAACTGTGGAAAGTGAACTGGCAGCTTGATGCCCGTATGTTGTTCGGTAGCTATAAGGCCCCTCTCCGTGGAGTGAAAGGACTGAAAGCATTTATGGAGAAAGCTGTCATCACAGCAAAACAATGCATCCTGGCGGACTGGATTACAAACAGATATCCCACTTTACAAGAATGGAGATTGCGTATGATTACTTTGATGCGGATGGAAAGGATGGGTGTTCAGAACTTTTCCTCAGTGAAAGGAGAAAACTGGCAGCAGTGTTGGTGTTTATTTTTGAATACGTTAACCCCAATGGCACGGAGTCGTCTCCTACATAAGTACATAAGTAATGCCATACTGGGAAAAGACCAAGGGTCCATCGAGCCCAGCATCCTGTCCACGACAGCGGCCAATCCAGGCCAAAGGCACCTGGCAAGCTTCCCAAACGTACACACATTCTATACATGTTATTCCTGGAATTGTTATTCCTGAACAGATAGCCTTTAAAAGACAGAGTAACAAAGGCGTACGGACTTGTTTGATCCAGAGTAATGTAAGGGGTAGGGGAGGGAGGGAGGGAGGGGAAAGAGGAAGAAGGGATGGGAGGAGGGAGTTTGGGCAGGTAGTGGGGTAGGATACATAGGGATAAAGAAAATGTGTTGAAAGAAATGGTTGTTGCAAGTTATCTGGTGGTTAAGATTGTGAATAATGTATGTGATAACACTTTGGCTTAAAGTATTTTGTTGTAAGGTCTTTTATTCACAATAATAAAAATGATTTAAACATAAAAGAGAGAGATGTATATGTGGATGGTATTGTCAACTCTTAACTATACTGAGAACCCATAAAAAATGTGCAGATTTTAAAAATTTAACTTGTGGGAAGGATGAGATGGATCCCAAACAATTAAAAATAGTTTGCAGACCATCTGCAAGCAGGTTTAGGCCAGGTTCTGTTAGCTGCAATTATGTGTTTCCAAATATATAATTGTTGCAATTAACATGACATATTATCAGTAAGAAAACAGAATGTTTCGTGTATTTCTGGAATCCATATTTTCACAGAAATCTATAAACAAAAATTACCTATAATCCACCTAAAGTGGAGCAACACTGCTGGAAATCACTAATTCCACAGATTTTCTCTAGTTATATTGGGATTTTGAATGAACATGTTCACATGAGCTTTCCACCACTGAAAAACTGTAACACTGAAGAAAACAATGCAAGTAAGCAAGAATAATAAACACACTATTTTAAACATTTTATTGGTGGGGCATGGGAGGAAGCACACAAAATTCATCTGCTTGGAAACAACTAAGCAGTGAAAGTGTCAATATTAAAATAGCTCCTACCTAAATGTAAGCGAAGACTTAAAAGAATGACAAGAAATGTCAATGCTCCTTCCAACATAGACTTCTCATGCTCCAAATCAAGAACTGTGTTTTGGTGTTGGGATGCCATTGTTAACAAATCTACCACTTTGAATCTAGAGAAGATAAATAAAAGAAAAACAGGCCAGATGCCAATCTTTACTAAGAATTAGAAAACAAAAGAACAAATGACTAATTTAAACATTTTTAAAAAATTAGATAAGAAAGCTTCTTAAACAGCAATATATTAAGGGGAAGATGCACTAAAAAATCGTTAGAGCCCTTCCCTTACCGATTCCCTTAGCAAATCAGTAAGGAACGGGCATGCATTAAGGAAGGGGAATGCAAATGAGCTGCTCGTTGTAGCTCACTTGCATTCTCTATTCTATCGGTAAATATTCGGCCAGTCGGCCGGTCGAGCATGCGCACAGCAACCAAGCGTTATGCTGGCTGCTCTGCGCATGTCAAGGACGTCCTTAATGGATGTCCTTCACTCAAAAAACAACAAAAAAAAAACTCATCTGATCCATTTCAAAGCCTTTCAAAAGTCCCAGAAGCATGGTTAGCTCCCTCCAGGCAGTTAATCAGACTGCCTGCCTGCTGGGACGAGCTGCAAAGAAAAAAAAAAAAAGAAACATCTCCTGCAACTTCTTCGCAGCTCAAACTTCTGTTTTGGCTGTGCTTCACTCAGCTGAGAGACCTGGAAGTCTCTGAGCCAATCACAGCGCATTTAGCTCAGCTAAACGCGTTGTGATTGGCTCAGGGACTTCCAGGTCTCAGCTGAGTGAAGCATGGCAAAACAGACATTTTTATTATTAAGGGGGCCAAAATGGACGTTTTTTTTTTGGATGGGCACCCATTTTGGCCGCCTTCCCCCTTGCAATAATAAAAACGTCTTTTTTGGCCATGCTTCACTCAGCTGAGAGACCAGAAAGTCTCTGAGCCAATCACAGCACGTTTAGCTCAGCTGAAAGCGTTGTGATTGGCTCAGAGACTTCCAGGTCTCTCAGCTGAGTGAAGCACGGCCAAAAAAGACGTTTTTATTATTCCGGGGGCCAAAAAAGAGGCTGCCGCATCGGAGCCTGTTTGATTTTTTTTTTATATATATATATATATATATATATATATATATATATATATATATATTTATATATATATATATATAGTGAAGAACGTCCATAAAGGACGCTCCTGACGAGCACTTGGGCTGTTTTTCGGGTGGAGAACTCTCATAATGGCTGTCCATGACAAGCACTTGGCCGTTCCCCCCCCCCCCCCCCCGGTTTTTTTTTACATTATATCAAGTTTTCCAACCCCGCACAGACCCAATGATAGGTACAGACCTCTCGTTAGATTTTCCACCGTTTTCCAGCGTTACGGCAATCGGAAAAGGTTAGTGCATCTCATCACAATAGGGGTTTCTACACAATTTGCTCATCTGCATTCCGTTTTCGTTAGCTGCTACCGTCGTAGGAAAAAAGTATTTAGTGCATGCCAGGGTTTACTACTTGCTCGTTTAAGGGCTCGTTAAGTTTAGTGCATCTGGCCCTAAGTAAAGACATTTCCAGCTACCACTGAAACGTGCTTGAACCTGAACAAACCAAGGGGCCAATGCAGAAAGCTCCTGCAGGACAAAGTGCAGGGTGCACATGTATGTTAATGGCAACAATACAGAAAGGAGTTGAGACAGGAGTTAACATCCACTTGCACTGTACACACAAATGTATACTGCAACAACATGTACAGTAATGAGGCTATTAAGGATTCCTCCAAAATCTATGAGGTAAGCACTAACATGTTTACTGCAGCAAAAAATGCCTTACCGCAGGGCGCACTCATGCATCCCACAGTAATTTTTGGATGTGCATGCACTATCCGCATGCTAAAAAAATAAAATTTAGTGCTGAATGTAGGTCTGGGAGCAGAGAGTGGGCATGTTCAGCACTAATTGGTTAGCACAGCTACATTGCCATGCACCGATTAGCATGTGCTTACTGCATGAACCTTTATCGCCTACACAATGACAGTATTTATTTTATTTATTGCATTTGTATCCCACATTATCCCACCTTTTTGCAGGCTCAATGTGGCTTACAATACATCATGGGTAGTGGAAATAGAAGTGAATATACATTAGGTTTACAGCGGGTTTTGTTACATGGTGGTGAATTACATGATGGTGTTAAAGCAGAAGACATTATAAGACAGTACTAAAAGTTCAAAAGATTATACAGTTACATGATGGTGTTAAAGCAAAAGACATTATAAGACTGTATAATCTTCTGAACTTTTAGTACTACTACACATGTTGATCTTTGTGATATATCTCGTCAAAGAGATAGGTTTTTAGTAATTTGCGGAAATTGGTCAGTTCATAGGCCGTTTCAAGTTACGTGGCAGCACATTCCAGAGCTTCGTGCTCGTATAGGAAAAGGTAGATGCGTGCATTGATTTGTATTTCAAACCCTTACACTTGGGGGGATGAAGAATGAGGGGTGTGCAGGAAGATTTTTTTGCGTTCCTGGGTGGTAGTTCTATTAGATCTGACATGTAGGCTGGGGCATTACCATGGATGATTTTGTGGACTAAAGTGCATAGTTTGAACGTGATGCGTTCTTTTAGTGGGAGCCAGTGTAGTTTTTCTCGTAGGGGTTTCGCACTTTCATATTTTGGTGTACCGAATATTAGCCTGGCTGCCATATTCTGAGCTGTCTGGAGGTTTTTGAGTATTTGCTCTTTACAACCAGCGTAGAGTGAGGTACAATAGTCCAGATGACTGAGTACCAGTGATTGTACCAGATTGCGGAAGACAATCCTTGGAAAAAATGGTCTAACTCTTTTTAGCTTCCACATTGAATGAAACATCTTTTTGGTTATGTTATTTGCGTGGTTCTCAAGTGTAAGATGTCGATCAATGGTGACTCCAAGGATTTTCAGGGTGTCCGAAACTGGTAGATTTAGTTTAGGTGTGTTGATGGTGGTAAATTTATTCTTATTGTATTGCGAGGTGAGTACCAGGCACTGGGTTTTCTCAGCATTGAGTTTCAGCTGAAATGCATCTGCCCAGGAATTCATAATACGTAGGCTTTGCTTGATTTCATTGGAGATTTCCCTTAAATCTTGTTGGAATGGGATGAAGATCGTTACATCGTCTGATTCGATAGTAATTTGGCCAAGGGTGTCATCATTAGGTTGAATATGGTCAGTGAGAGGGGGGATCCCTGTGGAACTCCGCATTCAGGTTTCCATGTCGCTGATGTAATCGAGTTTGAAGTCACTTGATATGAGCGTGTAGTGAGGAACCCTTTCAACCAATTGAGAACGTTGCCTCCAATTCCGAAGTATTCGAGGATGTGTAATAAAATTCCATGGTCGACCATGTCGAATGCACTTGACATGTCGAATTGTAGCAGTAGAATGTTGTTGCCGTTTGCTATCAATTGTTTTAATTTGTTCATGAGCGTGACTATTACGGTTTCAGTACTGTGGTTAGAGCGAAATCCTGATTGAGAATCGTGTAATATCGAGAACTTGTTTAGATAGTCTGTGAGTTGTTTGGTCACTATGCCTTCTGTTATTTTGGTAATTAAGGGGATGGATGCTACTGGTCTATAGTTCGATAGTTCATTTGCATTTTTCGTTGCATCCTTGAGTATAGGGGTGAGTAAAATGTTACCTTTTCCCTTGGGAAAAGTCCATTTTGTAGCATATAGTTTATGTGGTTTGTTAGGTCTTTTATAAATTGTTGAGGGGCCGATTTCATGAGGTTGTTTGGGCATATATCTAGTTTGCCGTGAGATTTGGCGAATCTTTTAAGAGTTTGTGAGATAAGATCTTCCGGTATTATTGTGAATTCCGTCCAGATTCTGTCTGCTGGATGTATTCCAGGATCTGGGTCTAGGCAGTCCAGGAGTGTGCTGTATCCGGTGTGGCTGACAGGTATTTTAAGTCGCAGTTGTATGATTTTCTCCTTAAAATACTTCGCCAAGTCGTCAGCTCCCGGTATGTCTTTGCTGTTGTTGGGACTGGAGTGGTGTCTAATAATTTATTTACAAGTTGGAAGAGTTTGTGTGTGTCTTTGTAGTTTGGTCCAATTTCTGTTTTGTAGTATTGTCTTTTGGTTTGTCTTATGGTATATTTGTATTTCCTTCGGAGCTGCTTCCAGTCGTTAAGTGTGGGATCGTCTTTCTTTTTGTTCCAAGCTCGTTCTAGTTTCCTAACTTGTGTTTTGAGTTTTTTCAGTTCTTCGTTGAACCATGGTATTGAGTTCTTTCTGTGCGATGTTCTGGTTTGGATTGGGGCAATGGTGTCTAGTATTAGTTTACATCTGTTGTCCCAATTTGAGAGGAATTGAGTTGTGTCTGTTTTTGCTGTCCAACCATCATTGTAGATCTGTTGCCAGAATTTAACCGGGTCTATTTTTCTTCTTGAGGTGTAGGTTTTTCGTATTTGTTTGTTAGGTAAGTCTTTCGTTCTCCATTGGAGGGTTATATGTGCTTTGTAATGGTCTGACCACAGTGTAGGTGACCATTTTGTGTGTGTCAGTATAACGTTTGCGTCGTGGTCAAATTTGTATGTTATGAGGTCTAATGTGTGTCCTTTTTCGTGTGTTGGTTGCGTATTTTGTCCTTGTAGATCCCATAGTTGTAGGAACTCTCTACAGTCTTGGGTATTTGTTTTGGTGAGATCTTCCAGGTGTAGGTTAATATCTCCTATTATGATGAGGTTGGAGGAAGAGATGCAGGTGTTCGAGAAAGTCCATGAAGTGCGTTTGGCAGTCTCGCCAGTTGCCTGGTGGTCTGTAAAATAAAAATGCGTTAAGGTGTTCCTGCAGTTTTGGGTGATTAATTCTTATCGAAGCGATTTCCAGTTGTGGCATTATGGATTCAGCTATGTTTGTGATATTGAACTCAGATCTGTATATTATGGCTATTCCTCCTCCCCTTTTTCCATTTCTTGTCCAGTGTGTAATTTTATATCCTGGTGGGCATAGTTCTAGAATTATAAGATCTTGAAGGTTGTGGATCCAGGTTTCAGTGATGAAGAGGAAGTCCAGGTTATCTGCAGTGATCCAGTCTGTCATATCCTCTGTCTTGGTCACTGCTGATCTGGCGTTCAAGTATCCAATTTGAATTGAATGGTAAGATTTGGTTAGGGGTGTTGAAGTCTTAATTTGTATTAGTTGCCTGTTTTCCTGATGTCTAGTTTGTTATGTCCTTTCTTCCCTTTCTGTTGGTTGTTTCCATATATATTTGTTTTTCCTTTTAGTTGTTATTCTTTTGTTCCAGTGGGTTGTATATGAATTGTTTGTAGGGTGTATGTGTTGTAGGTAGATTGGTGTTTGTGTTAGGGATAGTCCATGCGTAGTATTTTAGGGAGAGGAACTAGATTATCATAATCAGTTTATTGGTGTTCATGTTGGCTATTGGTCTGAAATTAGTAATATGTGTTTAAAGTATATAGCAGGTAGTAGATCGTGTCTCCTTATAACCTTATTGGATGTCTAACAGTCGCTTATAAGACGTTTGTGAGGTAGGCATTTAAGGACACTAATAGCAAGTAATTTTAAAGGTTTAGCATATGTTTAAAGTAACAAGGCAAATTAGAACATTTAGTGTACATTTAAACATTGAAGTGTAGCAATTCGTTTGTGGTGCGAGGCAATTTAGAAGTGTTGGAAGCAGGCGGTTAGAGCAAGGCATTTAAAAGATCCTGAGATGCATTAAAGAGTAGCAGTGCAGTTAGGTAATTATGCTGATCAGATTTAGGAGTTTCTGCTGTAATATTTCAGCAGACAGGGTAGCAGTTCAATTAAAGCATCTATGTTTGCAATTTATCACAAGAATTCTTTGCTACGATATTCAGCGTTAAAGCGTCTATGCTTGCAATTTATCACAGGAGTTCTTTTCAACAATGTTACAGCGAACAAAGAGCTGTTAGCCTGTGCAGGTTAAACAGCTTTACAGATCTTACTTCGGTGTAATGCTATGGAAAACCTAGGAGACATTTAAAAGGCATTTACATATCATTTTTTAGATGACCATAATGTTGTTAGGTTATTAATTAGCAATTAAAAGCATTACAGTTCTCGCTTCAGTGTAATGATATGGGGAGCCTGGCACACATTTAAAAGGCATTTAAGTTACAGTTGTATGTTACTTATTAAAGCTTTATACAAGCAGGTTAGCTTCTGTATTTCAGACAGTCATTCCAAATGAAGAGCAGATAATGCGGAGAGAGAGAGAGAGAGAGAGAGAGAGAAGAGCGAAAAGAAAAGAAAAAACCCGCAAAGCCGAGTATGAGCTTATCTGCAATATTTATCCTCCTGTTCCCAGCGATCAGCTGTTCCTCTCCTGGTTACTTGGTGTTTCATCGTCGCGGATCGTGCACGGTGTCTGCTTGAGAGTCAGAGGGTTGTGATCGGCCTTTAAAGGGTAGTGGTTACCAGGGGACAGGTCGGCGGGGCGTTTCAGTTGGTTTCCTGTCCTTCCACACGTGTGGGGACTGGTCTCCCTGGTTTACACGGTCCTTCCCGGCCACCCCTGTAAGCAACGTGGGAGAGGGTCAGTTTACTTCTCTCAGTCTCCTGTGTTGTTGGGTCAATTCTTCCCAATTCACTGCCACGAGGTAGGTCTGCAGGATCCTCGGATCGATCTCCAATGTCGTCTCGCTCGCACTGGAAACTCGCAGGTGTGCCGGTGGTGTCTCTTCTTCCAATGTGTCCTTCCTTCGCTGTTCGCAAAATGGACGCTCCGTTCCAATCGTGTAATGAGCAGGCCCTGATCAGGTTCGCTGGCACCTAGGATATAGGCCTCCGCGATGGAGCTCGGTCCCCATGTGGCCTCCCGTCTCCCAGGGTACCGGTTGGTTCTGATCAACGTCCTCCTGCGGTCCCTATCCTGCTCGGAGAGGTGTTCCGCCTCTCCGACGGCCACGGAGGATCTGAGCCTGGATCGCGATCTCGGCGGAGCTCTCTCATCAGGAGCCAGAAGCTCCACGCGGTCCTCCAATCTCCCGGCTCCGCCTGCCGTGCTGACTCCGATCGCCGTACCCTCACTCTCCCTCGAAGAAGTGAGTCCGTTCCACGATGGCGTCGGGGACCTGAATCGTGAATTCGACGGGGCTAACTCGCAGCTTCGCTCAGGACCCGGTCAGAATTCACCTAGAATTCAGTCCTGCTTTGGAGCTCCCGTCTCAGCGTCCTTTCAGGCTTCATTGGCTTCCAGTAGGGGTTCACGTGCTAATGGAACTGTAATCTCATTCAGTTTGCTTAACAGCAAAAATGGGGGGGGGGGGGGGGTTAAAATATTTTGATATTTTTGCTCCCGTTTGTTTTTCTGTTTAAAAAAAAAATTAGCACGTGGCCATTAACAGGGAAAATAGAAAAATCATCCATTTACCTCAGCAGTAAAAATGGCCTTAGCACAGGAATAACCATATAAGGATGCGCTAAAGCCACTTTTCGCCCCAGTTTGATAAAAGGGCCCCTATATAAGGGAACAGTGGCTTTTAATGTGCACACAATGTGAGAAATATTTTGCCTAGTCTGGGACAGCACAGAAGGGTTGGTTGAGAGGATTTAGTGCTGGTTTCTGGTGTTTAATAAATAGCAGTTTGTGTGTTTTTTCAGTGACCAGAACAAATGTCTGCAACTTTAAAAGATATCTGGGGGATAGAGGTCACATGATGCAGTAGAACAGAGTAGACGTGTGCTCAGCTGGCTCCTGGGTCCCGCTCTCTATATTGCTTTTAACCTGCTCTAGAATTGCTGTGAGTGACCTTACAGCGAATGATACATACCCGTAGCAGGTGTTCTCCGAGGACAGCAGGCTGATTGTTCTCACGACTGGGTTGACGTCCACGGGCAGGCCCCACCAACCGGAACAAAACTTTGCGGGCGGGTCCGCACGTAGGGCACGCCCACCGCGCATGCACAGCCGTCTTCCTGCCCGTGCGCGGACCGTTCCCACTCAGTTGAATGACAGCAAAGGAACTAAGTAAAACGCAACTCCAAAGGGAGGAGGGAGGGTAGGTGAGAACATCAGCCTGCTGTCCTCGGAGAACACCTGCTACAGGATGTATCATTCGCTTTCTCCGAGGACAAGCCGGCTTGCTTGTTCTCATGACTGGGGGTATCCCTAGCTCTCAGGCTCACTCAAAACAAGAACCCAGGTCAATTTAACCTCGCAACGGCGAGGGCATAACAGAAATTGACCTACGAAGACAACTAACTGAGGAGTGCAGCCTGAACAGAATAAAATCGGGTCCTGGAGGGTGGAGTTGGATTCAAACCCCAAACAGATTCTGCAGCACCGACTGCCCGAACCGACTGTCGCGTCGGGTATCCTGCTGGAGGCAGTAATGAGATGTGAATGTGTGGACTGAAGACCACGTCGAAGCCCTTGCAAATCTCTTCAAATAGTTGGCTGACTTCAAGTGGGCCACTGACGCTGCCATGGCTCTAACACTATGAGCCGTGACTGACCCTCAAGAGTCAGCCCAGCCTGGGCATAAGTGAAGGAAATGCAATCTGCTAGCCAATTGGAGATGGTGCGTTTCCCGACAGCGACCCCCTTTCCTATTGGGGTCGAAAGAAATAAACAATTGGGCGGACTGTCTGTGGGGCTGTGTCGCTCCAGATAGAAGGCCAACGCTCGCTTGCAGTCCAATGTGTGCAACTGCCGTTCAGCAGGGCGGGTATGCGGTCTAGAAAGAATGTTGGCAAGACAATTGACTGGTTAAGATGGAACTCCGACACCACCTTTGGCAGGAACTTAGGGTGAGTGCGGAGTACTACTCTGTTATGATGAAATTTGGTATAAGGAGCATGAGCTACCAGGGCTTGCAGCTCACTGACTCTACTAGCTGACGTAACTGCCACCAAGAAAACGACCTTCCAGGTCAAGTACTTCAGATGGCAGGAATTCAGTGGCTCAAAAGGAGGTTTCATCAGCTGGGTGAGGACGACGTTGAGATCCCATGACACTGCAGGAGGCTTGACAGGGGGCCTTGAATCGAACGACTCAAGGTTTCTCCAGAGATGGCTTTACCCTCTACACGATGATGGTAAGCACTAATCGCACTAAGGTGATTCCTTACTGAGTTGGTCTTGAGGCCAGACTCTGATAAGTGCAGAAGGTATTCAAGCAGGTTCTGTGCAGGACAAGAGCGAGGTTCTAGGGCCTTGCTCTCACACCAAACGACAAACCTCCTCCACTTAAAAAAGTAACTCTTTTTAGTGGAATCCTTTCTAGAGGCAAGACGCGGGAGACACCCTCAGACAGGCCAACGCAGTGAAGTCTACGCCCTCAACATCCAGGCCGTGAGAGCCAGAGACTGAAGGTTGGGTGGTGCAGAAGCGCTCCGTTGTTCTGCGAAATGAGAGTCGGAAAAACACTCCAATCTCCACGGTTCTTCGGAGGACAACTCCAGAAGTAGAGGGAACCAGATCTGACGGGACCAAAAAGGCGCTATCAGAATCATGGTGCCATGGTCTTGCTTGAGCTTCAGTAAGGTCTTCCCCACCAAAGGTATGGGAGGATAAGCATACAGGAGGCCGGTCCCCCAATGGAGGAGAAAGGCATCCGACGCCAGTCTGCCGTGCGCCTGTAGTCTGGAACAGAACAGAGGCAGCTGTGGTTGGTCTGAGAGGCGAAAAGGTGGTATGTGGCTTGGAGAAGCATGCCAAACTGGCAAGCCCAACACCACATCCCGACAGCTTCCTCACACAGGGGGCGAGATCCGGTGCCCCCTGCTTGTTGGTGTAATACATTGCAACCTGATTGTCTGTATGACATTTGGATGATTTGGCAGGACAGCCTTCAGCGCGTTCCAGACCGCTCGGAGCTCCAGGAGGTTGATCTGAAGATCTTGTTCCTGGAGGGACCACAGAACCTGAGTGTGGAGTCCATCGACATGAGCTCCCCACCCCAGGCGAGATGCATCCGTCGTCAGCACTTTCGTGGGCTGCGGAATTTGGAATGGACGTCCCAGAGTCAAATTGGTCCGAATGGTCCACCAGCGCAGCGAATTTGCGGCAAACTGAGGGACAGGCAGATGACATCTTCTAGATTCGCGGTAGCTTGACACCACTGGAAGCTAGGGTCCATTGAGCAGGTCTCATGTGAAGGCAAGCCATGGAAGTCACATGAACCATGGAGGCCATATGACCCAGGAGTCTCAAACATCTGCCGAGCTGTGACCTGCTGAGACGCTCTGGTCTGGGAAGCGAGGGACAGGAGATTCTGCGCCTTTGCTTCGGGAAGAAAGGCCTGAGCCGTCTGTGAATTCAGCAGAGCTCCTATGAATTCCAGAGATTGGACTGGCTGGAGATGGGACTTTGGGTAATTTATCACAAACCCCAGCAGCTCCAGAAGGTGAATAGTGCACTGCATGGACGGAAGAGCTCCTGCCTCTGAGGTGCTCTTGACCAGCCAATCGTCGAGATACGGGAACACATGCACTCCCAGCTTGCATAGATACGCCGCAACCACCACGAGACACTTCGTGAACACCCGTGGTGCAGAGGCGAGCCCAAAGGGCAGCACACAATACTGAAAGTGCCGTGTCCCCAGACGGAATCTGAGATACTGTCTGTGAGCTGGCAGTATCGGGATGTGAGTGTAAGCGTCCTTTAAATCCACGGAACATAGCCAATCGTGTTTCTGAATCATTGGTAGAAGGGTGCCCAAGGAAAGCATCCTGAACTTCTCTTTGACCAGGTATTTGTTCAGGCCTCTCAGGTCTAGGATGGGGCGCATCCCCCCTGTTTTCTTTTCCACAAGGAAGTACCTGGAATAGAATCCCTGCCCTTCCTGCCCGGGTGGCACCGGCTCGACCGCATTGGCGCTGAGAAGGGCGGAGAGTTCCTCTGCAAGTACCTGCTTGTGATGGGAGCTGAAGGATTGGGCTCCCGGTGGGCAATTTGGTGGAGTGGAGGCCAAATTCAGGGTGTATCCGCACCGCACTATTTGGAGAACCCACTGGTCGGAGGTTAACAGAGGCCACCTTTGGTGAAAACTTTCAACCTCCCTCCGACCGGCAGGTCGTCCGGTACGGACACTTTGATGGCGGCTATGTTCCCATGGATCAGTCAAAAGCCCATTCCCGGCTTTGCTGTGGAGGCGCAGGGGGCTGCTTAGGC
The DNA here is from genome assembly GCF_901765095.1 of Microcaecilia unicolor. NCBI lineage: Eukaryota > Metazoa > Chordata > Amphibia > Gymnophiona > Siphonopidae > Microcaecilia > Microcaecilia unicolor. The sequence continues at coordinate 230,148,091 of NC_044037.1, forward strand.
GCACGCTGTTGATGGGAACGAGCGCGCTGGGACTGTCCCTGTGCATGAGGAGGCCTTCGGGCCGGCTGGGTGTACCTACACTTGTTGTAGGCATAGGGTGCAGCCTGCCGGGCCCGGGAAAAACGTCCACCTGCAGAGGTGGATGCTGAAGGCACCCAGTGGGAGAGCTTGTCAAGAGCGGTTTCCCGCTGGTGTAGTTGGTCCAACTGCTCGACCTTCTCGCCGAAAATGTTATCCCCCTGGCAAGGGACATCCGCCAGTCGTTGCTGGGTGCGGTTGTCCAGGTCAGAGGCACGCAGCCACGAGAGTTTGCGCATCACTATACCTTGGGCCGCAGCTCGATATGCCACATCACAGGTGTCATAGATACCCCTGAGACAGGAACTTTCTGCACGCCTTCAGCTGCCCTGACCACCTCCTGAAAAGGCCTGGACTGCTCCGGAGGAAGCTTGTCGACCAGGTCCACCAGTTGCCTCACATTGTTCCGCATGTGAATGCTCATGTAGAGCTGGTATGACTGGATGCGGGTCACGAGCATGGAAGATTGGTAGGCCTTCCTCCCAAACGAGTACAGAGTGCGAGACTCCCGCCCCAGGGGCGCCGAGGCGGTATCCCTCGAACTCTGTGCTCTTGAGAGCAGAGTCCACGACTGCCGAGTCATGAGGCAATTGGGGCCGCATCAACTCTGGGTCAGAGTGAATCCTGTATTGGGACTCCGCTTTCTTGGGATGGTGGGGTTAGATAACGGCTTCAGCCAGTTCCGAAGCAGTGTCTCTTTGAGGACATTGTGCAACGGCACCGTGGAAGACTCTCTAGGTGGTGATGGATAGTCGAGGACCTCGAACATCTCAGCCCTCGGCTCATCCACAGAGACCACGGGAAAGGGAATGCAAATGGACATATCCCTGACGAAGGAGGCAAATGAGAGGCTCTCAGGGGGCGAGAGCTACCTCTCCGGTGAAGGAGTGTGGTCGGAGGGAAGGCCCACAGACTCCTTAGAGGAGAAATATCTGGGGTCCTCCTCCTCCCCCCACGAGGTCTCTTCCTCGGTGTCGGACATGAGCTCTTGCAGCTCAGACCTCAACCGGGCCCGTCTTGACTGCGAGGAACCATGTCACCGGTAATGGCGTCGAGCGGTGGACTCCCGTGCCGGCGGGGATGAAGCTCCCTCCGGCCTTGAGGGATCGGGTCTGACAGGGTTCGGTCCAGATGGCCCTGGGTAGAGGGAGTGGCCGGGGCCGATTGCCCGCACAGCCGCTCATCACCCCTGCCGTCGCCGGCAGGCTGGCAGGCCAACGGTACCTGTACTCCTGGGGTCGGTGTCATCGTCGGTGTCGATTTCGCCGACATCGGTACCGGTACCGAAGATCCGGCCGTTGACACCGATGCCGTCGACGTCGAGGGGTCGGCGCAAGTTCCGAAAAGACAGTCCCGAAGAACTTGCCTCGCCACCTGTGTCCGCTTCCGTAAGCTGAGACACAAGGTGCACATCTTGGTATAATGCTCCGGCCCGAGGCACTGGAGGCACCAGCGTGGGTATCAGTTTGCGAGATCTGCCAGCCGCACCGACAACACTTCTTGAATCCGCTCGGGACCTTCGAGGAACATCGACGGAAAAAATCGCATCGGCAAAGTCAAAGTCGTCGATGGTGGCGGTGAAAAGCACACCCGAAAAAGAAAAGGCCGCAATGAGGCGCCCCCGCGGCTAAAGACGACGAGGGGACTCAAACTTTTTTTTTAACACAAAGAAAAGAAAAGAAAGAAAGAAGTACGCGAACGCGTTCGTACAAGAAAAAAAACTCGCGACGAGGCCGCGATCCGGTTCCGGGGCTGACAAGAGAGAGAGACGATAACACGTCTCTCTCCAGCGCGGAATAGAAAAAAACTGAGCGGGAATGGTCGCGCACAGGCGGGAAGACGGCCCGCGCATGCGCAGTGGGCGTGCCCTACATGTGGGACCGCCCGCGGAAGTTTTGTTCCGGTTGGTGGGGGCTGCCGTGGACGTCACCCCTGTCGTGAGAACAATCAGCCTGCTTGTCCTCGGAGAAAACACTATAACTGCGTCCTCCGACAAATTTCTCTGCCGCAAGATTGGCAAAATGTCATCTACAGGGGGAAAGAAACCCTGGCGTCAGTCCAAAGGCAAGATGGCAGCTTGTACCTACAGCAATTTCGGAAGATCACGTAGACAGAGTTGGCGGATATAACAAAAGCCATTTGGGAACTTTGGGCCCCTGACTTGAGACTCTCTCGGGGCAAATTCTCACTGGAAAACCTGCTTACTGAGACACAGTCGCACACCACAAGCATGTGTGTCGGCCAGTGAGGATGCAAGACTCCTGGAGTTGGTGGATTTAGATACTATGAAATTAAAATACAACAGCAAGCTGACAAACTGGATGATTTAGAAAACTGTTCCAGACGAGGAAATATGTGATTTCTGGGATACCCGGATACTATCGCAGAGGATCATTTGCTTACCACTCTGGAGGACTGGCTTGAAATTGAATTTCAGATGGGTGGAAACTCTGGGTGTATAAGGCTGGAAAGAGAACCGCCTTAGGCAAAAAGCCACTAGGGACCTGGGGCCTCGAGTGGCAATTGTGAAAATACATAACTATGTGCATAAAGCTGTATTTCCATTATTCACAATGTATTGTAAGCCACACTGAGCCCGCAAATAGGTGGGAAAATGTGGGATACAAATGCAATAAAATAAATAAAATAAAATCCTCCGTCAGTACAAAACAAAACGAGATTGTTATTATACTATGGAGGCTCCAATTAAGATTTTTCAAGATTATTCTCTGCTACTCACTGAAAAACGGAAACAGTTCTATCCAATTTGTGCTGCTTTGGCAAGTAAACAAATCTATTCCTACTTTTATATCCTGCAACACTAAAGTGCTTTATGAAGGAACTTGGAAGATTCGGGAAACAGTCTGGGATGCACAGGATTCTCTTAATAAGTTGTCCATTATAGAAGAGGACAATACTTGAGTGTTAATTTTTTTTTTCCTGTGGGATTAGTGTTTGGACAATCGAGTAGCCAGAATGACTGGGGACCAGGAATGAATTACTAAAGGGCCTGTTGACACTTCATTTTCACAGATGGAGTGTGACCAATTTGATCTGTTTGGAAGGGGAGAAAGGTTGAGAGGATGGGTAGGGGGGTACAATTGCATGCATTGTTGATGAGAGAAACATTTTGTGTATTTATGTGTGGCAATTAGAGGCAAAATTGATTACTGTGTGCTGGTTGTGGGACAGTGTTTGTGTGATCCAAGACCTCTTTCTGGGTGTAGGTTGGGGCACTTGGGAAACTATGCTGTTGATGATTTGTTGTTAGCTAGTGTTGATGCTTGGCGACGGCTCCTTAAAGCTGCTTTCCTGGAACGTGTCTGGGATCTTGTCCCCAATAAGAGAGCTAGATCCTCTCTCCTTTGCAACATCACTAGCTTGCTTGCAAGAACCAAACTCACAAATGTGGAGCACCTAAAATTAAAAAGGTTGTGGGTTGGCGAGGTTTTCTTTTCATCTGCCTCTCAGAAAAAGGGTGGGGTCACCGTTCTGGTGAGAAAGAACAATTCTCACTGCACAGTACAGCGAATGCTACATACCTGTAGAAGGTATTCTCCGAGGACAGCAGGCTGATTGTTCTCACTGATGGGTGACGTCCACGGCAGCCCCTCCAATCGGAATCTTCACTAGCAAAAGCCTTTGCTAGTCCTCGCGCGCCAATGCGCACCCGCGCATGCGCGGCGTCTTCCCGCCCGAAACCAGCTTGTGCCGGCCAGTCTCCTATGTAGCAAAACCAAGACAAGGGAGACACAACTCCAAAGGGGAGGCGGGCGGGTTTGTGAGAACAATCAGCCTGCTGTCCTTGGAGAATACCTTCTACAGGTATGTAGCATTCGCTTTCTCGAGGACAAGCAGGCTGCTTGTCTCACTGATGGGGTTATCCCTAGCCCCCAGGCTCACTCAAACAACAACCATGGTCAATTGGCCTCGCAACGGCGGAGGACATAACTGAGATTGACCTAAAAAATTTACCAACTAACTGAGGAGTGCAGCCTGGAACAGAACAAACAGGGCCCTCGGGGGGTGGAGTTGGATCCTAAAGCCCAAACAGGTTCTGAAGAACTGACTGCCCGAACCGACTGTCGCGTCGGGTATCCTGCTGTAGGCAGTAATGAGATGTGAATGTGTGGACAGATGACCACGTCGCAGCTTTGCAGATCTCTCAATGGTGGCTGACTTCAAGTGGGCTACCGACGCTGCCATGGCTCTAACATTATGAGCCGTGGACATGACCCTCAAGAGCCAGCCCAGCCTGGGCGTAAGTGAAGGAAATGCAATCTGCTAGCCAATTGGATATGGTGCGTTTCCCCACAGCCACTCCCCTCCTATTGGGATCAAAGAAACAAACAATTGGGCGGACTGTTGTTGGGCTGTTGTCCGCTCCAGGTAGAAGGCCAATGCTCTCTTGCAGTCCAATGTGTGCAGCTGACGTTCAGCAGGGCAGGAATGAGGACGGGGAAAGAATGTTGCAAGACAATGACTGGTTCAGATGGAAACTCCGACACGACCTTGCAAGAACTTAGGGTGAGTGCGGAGGACTACTCTGTTATGATCGAAATTGGTGTAAGGGGCCTGGGCTACCAGGGCCTGAAGCTCACTGACTCTACGAGCTGAAGTAACTGCCACCAAGAAAATGACCCTTCCAGGTCAAGTACTTCAGATGGCAGGAATTCAGTGGCTCAAAAGGAGGTTTCATCAGCTGGGTGAGAACGACGTTGAGATCCCATGACACTGTAGGAAGGCTTGACAGGGGGCTTTGACAAAAGCAAACCTCTCAGGAATCGAACAAACTAAAGGCTGTCCTGAGATCGGCTTACCTTCCACACGGTAATGGTTATGCCACTGATTGCCACTAAGGTGAACCCTTACAGAGTTGGTCTTGAGACCAGACTCAGACAGGGTGCAGAAAGGTATTCAAGCAGGCTCTGTGTAGGACAAGAGCGAGGATCTAGGGCCTTGCTGTCACACCAGACGGCAAACCTCCTCCACAGAAAGAAGTAACTCCTCTTGGTGGAATCTTTCCTGGAAGCAAGCAAGATACGGGAGACACCCTCCGACAGACCCCAAAGAGGCAAAGTCTACGCTCTCAACATCCAGGCCGTGAGAGCCAGGGACCGGAGGCTGGGATGCAGAAGCGCCCCTTCGGTCCTGCGTGATGAGGGTCGGAAAAACACTCCAATCTCCACGGTTCTTCGGAGGACAACTCCAGAAGAAGAGGGAACCAGATTCTGACGCGGCCAAAAAGGAGCAATCAGAATCATGGTGCCTCGGTCTTGCTTGAGTTTCAACAAAGTCTTCCCCCACCAGAGGTATGGGAGGATAAGCATACAGCAGACCCTCCCCCCAATCCAGGAGGAAGGCATCCGATGCGCAGTCTGCCGTGGGCCTGAAGCCTGGAACAGAACTGAGGGACTTTGTGGTTGGCTCGAGATGCGAAGAGGTCTACCCAAGGGGGTGCCCCACACCTGGAAGATCCGTCGCACTACACGGGAATTGAGCGACCACTCATGAGGTTGCCATAATCCTGCTCAACCTGTCGGCCAGACTGTTGTTTACGCCTGCCAGATATGTGGCTTGGAGCACCATGCCGTGACGGCGAGCCCAAAGCCACATGCTGACGGCTTCCTGACACAGGGGGCGAGATCCGGTGCCCCCCTACTGTTGACGTAGTACATTGGCAACCTGGTTGTCTGTCTGAATTTGGATAATTTGGTGGGACAGCCGATCTCTGAAAGCCTTCAGAGCGTTCCAGATCGCTCGCAACTCCAGAAGATTGATCTGCAGATCGCGTTCCTGGAGGGACCAGCTTCCTTGGGTGTGAAGCCCATCAACATGAGCTCCCCATCCCAGGAGAGACGCATCCGTGGTCAGCACTTTTTGTGGCGGAGAATTTGGAAAGGACGTCCCAGAGTCAAATTGGACCAAATCGTCCACCAATACAGGGATTCGAGAAAACTCGTGGACAGGTGGATTACGTCTTCTAGATCCCCAGCAGGCCTGGAACCACTGGGAAGCTAGGGTCCATTGAGCAGATCTCATGTGAAGGCGGGCCATGGGAGTCACATGGACTGTGGAGGCCATGTGGCCTAGCAATCTCAACATCTGCCGAGCTGTGATCTGCTGGGACGCTCGCACCGCGAGACGAGGGACAACAAGTTGTTGGCTCTCGTCTCTGGGAGATAGGCGCGAGCCGTCCGAGAATCCAGCAGAGCTCCTATGAATTCGAGTCTCTGCACTGGGAGAAGATGGGGACTTTGGATAATTTATCACAAACCCCAGTAGCTCCAGGAGGCGAATAGTCATCTGCATGAACTGCAGGGCTCCTGCCTCGGATGTGTTCTCACCAGCCAATCGTCGAGATATGAGAACACGTGCACCCCCAGCCTGCGAAGTGCCGCTGCTACTACAGCCAAGCACTTTGTGAACACCCCTGGGCGCAGAGGCGAGCCCCAAAGGGTAGCACACAGTACTGGAAGTGACGTGTGCCAGCTGAAATCGCAGATACTGTCTGTGAGCTGGCAGTATCGGGATGTGTGTGTAGGCATCCTTCAAGTCCAGAGAGCATAGCCAATCGTTCTCCTGAATCATGGGAAGGAGGGTGCCAGGAAAGCATCCTGAACTTTTCTTTGACCAGATATTTGTTCAGGGCCCTTAGGTCTAGGATGGGACGCATCCCCCCTGTTTTCTTTTCCACAAGGAAGTACCTGGAATAGAATCCAGCCCTTCTTGCCCGGATGGCACGGGCTCGACCGCATTGGCGCTGAGAAGGGGGAGAGTTCCTCTGCAAGTACCTGCTTGTGCTGGAAGCTGTAAGACTGAGCTCCGGTGGACAATTTGGAGGTTTGAGGCCAAATTGAGGGTGTATCCTTGCCGGACTATTTGGAGAACCCACTGATCGGAGGTTATGAGAGGCCACCTTTGGTGAAAAGCTTTCAACCTCCCTCCGACTGCAGGGTCGCCCGGCACTGACACTTGGATGTCGGCTATGCTCTGCTGGAGCCAGTCAAAGCCCGTCCCTTGCTTTTGGGGAGCGAGGGGCCTTGCTGAGGCGCACGCTGCTGACGAGAGCGAGCGCGCTGGGGCTTAGCCTGGGCCGCAGGCTGTCGAGAAGGAGGATTGTACCTACGCTTGCCAGAAGAGTAGGGAACAGTCTTCCTTCCCCCAAAAAATCTTCTACCTGTAGAGGTAGGCTGAAGGCTGCCGGCGGGAGAACTTGTCGAATGCGGTGTCCCGTGGTGGAGCTGCTCTACCACCTGTTCGACTTTCTCTCCAAATATGTTATCCGCACGGCAAGGCGAGTCGCAATCCGCTGCTGGATTCTATTCTCCAGGTCGGAGGCACGCAGCCATGAGAGCCTGCGCATCACCACACCTTGAGCAGCGGCCCTGGATGCAACATCAAAGGTGTCATACACCCCTCTGGCCAGGAATTTTCTGCATGCCTTCAGCTGCCTGACCACCTCCTGAAATGGCTTGGCTTGCTCAGGGGGGAGCGCATCAACCAAGCCCGCCAACTGCCGCACATTGTTCCGCATGTGTATGCTCGTGTAGAGCTGGTAAGACTGAATTTTGGCCACGAGCATAGAAGAATGGTAGGCCTTCCTCCCAAAGGAGTCTAAGGTTCTAGAGTCCTTGCCCGGGGGCGCCGAAGCATGCTCCCTAGAACTCTTAGCCTTCTTTAGGGCCAGATCCACAACTCCAGAATCATGAGGCAACTGAGTGCGCATCAGATCTGGGTCCCATGGATCCGGTACTGGGACTCGATCTTCTTGGGGATGTGGGGATTAGTTAAAGGCTTGGTCCAGTTCGCAAGCAATGTCTTTTTAGGACATGGTGCAAGGGAACAGTGGACGCTTCCTTAGGTGGAGAAGGATAGTCCAGGAGCTAAAACATTTCAGCCCTGGGCTCGTCCTCCACAACCAGGGAAGGGGATGGCCGTAGACATCTCCCGGACAAAGGAAGCAAAAGACAGACTCTCAGGAGGGGAAAGCTGTCTTTCAGGAGAGGGAGTGGATCGGAAGGAAGACCCTCAGACTCCTCGTCAGAGAAATATCTGGGGTCTTCTTCCTCTTCCCACGAGGCCTCACCCTCGGTGTCAGACACAAGTTCACGGACCTGTGTCTGCAACCGTGCCCGACTCGACTCCGTGGAGCCACGTCCACGATGGGGGCGTCGAGGTAGACTCCCTCGCCCGCATCGGCGAAGCTCCCTCCGTCGACGTAGTCGGGGAGCCTTTCTGGAGGCGACGGCAGCCGGTACCGCACGCGGCACCGACGCCGGAGACCTCACCCCGGCGATGGCCAGCGGCGCCACGCTCGACTGTACCGGTGGCGCAAGCACCGCCGGTACCGGAGGGGTAGGGCGCAGCAGCTCTCCCAGAATCTCTGGGAGAACGGCCCGGAGGCTCTCGTTCAGAGCGGCTGCCGAGAAAGGCATGGAGGTCGATGCAGGCGTCGACGTCAGAACCTGTTCCGGGGTGGAGGCTGTTCCGGGCTGTCCAGAGTGGAGCGCATCGACACCTCCTGAACAGAGGGTGAGCGTCCTCTCGGTGCCGATGCCTGCTGGGTGCCGACTCCTTCGGCGACCCAGAGCTCTCGGTACCAACATGGGAGGGGACCGGTGACGATGCTTCTTCGACTTCTTGGGACGAAGCATGTCACCGGAGCTTCCCGGTACCGACGAGGAGGACGTAGAATCCAGCCGTCGCTCTCTCGGGGCTCGCCCGAGATCGAAGAAGGTCGGTCTCGGGGGGGCTGTACCGCAGGAGCCCTCAGGGTAGGGGGAGACCCACCCGAAGGCTCACCGCCACCAGCAGGGGAATGGACAGCCCTCACCTGCACTCCAGACGAAGCACCACCGTCCGACGACATCAGCAGACGAGGTCCCGGTACCACCGACGTCGATGCAGCTGGCCGATGTCTCGGAGCCGATGCAGAGGGCCGATGCCTCGATGCACTCGATGTACTGGCCGCCGAGGTTGAAGGTCTGGACGCTGAAGACGTCGATGCACTCGATACCCCCGGTGCCGATGCCGACGAAGAGCCCGAGAACAAAATGTTCCACTGGGCTAACCTCGCTACCTGAGTCCGCCTTTGCAAAAGGGAACACAGACTACAGGCCTGAGGGCGGTGCCCAGCCCCAGACACTGAAGACACGACGCGTGCCTGTCAGTGAGCGAGATTACCCGGGCGCACTGGGTGCACTTCTTGAAGCCGCTGGAAGGCTTCGATGTCATGGGCGGAAAAATCACGCCGGCGAAATCTGGCACAGAAAAAAGGGAATTTCGACCGGGGCCTAAGTAAGGCCTACCCCGACGACGAAAGAAAACTTAACGGGGCGAAAAAACTCGAAATAGGGGAGGAAAACCAAAAGTGGTTAATCCAAATAATTTCTGGGATTTCTCACAGAAAGCAGTCGAAAAAACGACGCGCGAGGCCGACTTCTCGGGGCACGAACGGTAAAGCACAACCGTACCGAGCGCGGAGAAAAGAAGACTGGCCGGCACAAGCCGGTTTCAGGCGGGAAGACGGCCGCGCATGCGCGGTGGGCATTGGCGCGCGAGGACTAGCAAAGGCCTTTGCTAGTGAAGATTCCGATTGGAGGGGCTGCCGTGGACGTCACCCATCAGTGAGAACAAGCAGCCTGCTTGTCCTCGGAGAAAAGAGGTTTATTAAGATACTCAGGGGAGGTATTTAATGCTACAAATATCTGGCAGTGGGTGTTCCTTTTACTTATTGGTGGTTTACGCTCCAAACGCATATGATCATTCTTTTTTTAAAGAACTTGCTAAAGTACGTAGCTTTCACTTGGACCTCCTGCTGATTTTGGCGGGCGATCTTAATCATGTTCTGGATTACCAGCTTGACCACTCTGGCAGTTATGCTGCAGTGAAGGAGCATAGTGAGTCCAGAGAGGTGCGTTTTTTGTGCTCTTCTTTGGACTTGGTTGATCCTTGATACCTTTGCACCCCACAGAAAGAGACTACACACATTTGTCTCGAGCTCACAGGACCTGGTCTCGCATAAATGATATTTTAGTCTCCAAGTCTTTTTTTTTGTGTGGTTGGCAAGGTGGAGATTGGACCCCAGGAAGTGTGTCATTGACCCTGGGAAACCAGAGGTCACCCCTTGGCAAATGGCGTTTTCCAGCCTACAAGTTCCAAAAGTATCTGGCTGAGAAATGGAACACTTATGAGACTTTTAATGAACAGCATGTAGATACTCCATCACTTTTTTGGTCAACGGCTAAAGCAGTTCACAGAGGACATATTCTGGCATATGTAGTTGCTCGCAATAAACCTATTTCCCAAGGTATTTTGCATCTGGAGCATAAACTCACAGTGGCCAGGAGAGCCTTTCTTCGACATCCTACGCAAGCTCTCCAGGAGGCCTTCCTGGCTACTCTATCTGCGCTTAACTCCCTGATCCATGAGAGGGCAAAGAAATTGCTACTTTATAGAAAATTTAAGTGTATTAACTTTGGGAATAGACCCGGGAAATTATTAGTGCAAATTACAAAAAATTACGGCACAAGATATATTCCAGCTATACATACCCCAAACTGGTCAAATTCATACTAAAACTGCGAACATAGCCAATGATTTTTTTTTTTACTAAGTCCTTTTAAGCTACTACGGGAGACAATTTGACCCACAATTACGGGATCACTTATAAGATGCTGGACTCCCTAAATTACCACAAGCACAGATAGATGGTCTATTGCTCCCGTTGCAGGCCAAAGAAATACAATATTGTATTAAGCATTTGAAACGTTATTCTGCACTGGGTCCAGATGGGTTCTCCTCAGAGTTCGTTTGTTTGTTTTTTAATTACTTGCCCCTCAGCTCATAGCCCTGTGCATGATTGTCTTGTTTCTGGCCAATTTCCACCTTATGCTAATGAAGCCTTGATTACCCTAGCCCCTAAAACTGGAAAGCCGAGTACCAAATGTTTCTTACAGACCTATCTCCCTGCTAAATGTTGATATAAAAATTCTTGCCCGGGTGTTGGCAACTAGGTAATCCACCCTTTTACCTAGCATAGTGGGGCAGCATCAGGGGGTTTTATTGCTGGACAACAGTTATTAATGTACACAAGGTGTTGCTGGCAATGTTCTGTGCTCAAGTGGAAGACATCCCTAGCATGTTGGTGGGATTGGATGCTGAGAAAGCATTTGATTAGTGCAATGCTCCTATATGTTTGAAGTTTTGAAATATGTTGGGGTTTCTGATTGGGTTCTTACTCTAGTCTTCCCTAATGGCAGTGATAACTGGTGCATGGCACATGTACAGACCATTTCCCAATTGAACAAGGCACCCGCCAGGGTTGCCTCCTATCCCCACTCTTACTTGCATTGTACTTAGAGCCCCTCCTGTGTACTCTGCAAAAAGAGCCCAAGATTACAGGTTTGCCTTTAGGGAATCAAACGTTGAAGGTTCTGGTTTATGTGGCTGACTTGTTTGTTAACATTATCTCAACCAACGCAATCTTTGGCAAGAATCAGTGTGATATCGGAGCTTGGTTTTTACTCAGACTTCTTTAAATCTGACAAAATCATTGGCCCTTCTCTTGCAGGATGAGGTTCGCAGGCGGTTGGGGGTGGGGGGGCGTTTCCTTTAACATGGGTGCAAGACCACTTAGTATATTTGGGCATTGTGATTCTTCAAGACCTCACCCGCCTGCATTCGCTCAATTTTAACCCCTTAATCTCTCACTTGACCCTCAAACTGCAACTGTGGAGGAATTTGCCTTGTTTATCTTCAGCCAAATTGCCTTATATGATACTGATACTGCGATGTCTATATGTGCTGAAAATGCTGCCACTTTGATATCCTGGGCTCATGGTAAGCTCCTTGATGACTTGCTACGCAGTTTTTAACGGGGTGGAAAGAGCCCTTGCTTACCCATAATGACACTATATAAACTACGGGAGAAGGGGGGAATTGGGCCTTTTAGACCTACACCTTTTTCATTAGCGAGTGGGATGCATCATATCACAGATTAGATTCATGGAACCCCTCATTTTTCAGTTCGAGACGTAGAAATTGAGTTAGGTAACCCTTAGCACTTTAGTTATCCGTTACACTCAACTACTCTGATCCGGGGGCCGAACTTGACCAGATTGTTGTTTCTCCTCCCTTTGAGGACAGCTTGGAAAAAGGTAGGGAAGATGTTTGCATGTGATTATAGGCTGACTCCCTTTTTGCCGCTGACGGGTAGCACGGCCTTTCCGGCTAGACTATTCAGTGGGACTTTTGATACTTGGACCTCCCATGGTGCAAAATACTTGTTCCATACAGTTAAGGAAGAGGGCAAAATACATCCTATGGCTGACTTGCAACGAGAGTAGAGACTCAGGATTAGCACATATTTTCAATATTACCAACTGAGGCACAATGTGGCCTCTCTCCTGGCTGTGTCACTTTCTTGTCGGCCCATGAGGCCAATGCGGAGATCTATTGGCTGGATGCGCAGCTATTGGTCCCCTTGAAATGTTATCATAAGTAGTTGCGGAATCTAATACTGGATCTTAATTATGATCATTATGTTGCTCAGTGGAACGCTGACTTGGAGATAACTCTTACTGTGAAACAATTTAAACAAAGTGTGCTTAATAAAGGTCCCTTGTCTTGGGACATTACATATTCAGAAATGCAATATAAATTTCTCCTGCAACTGTATGTTTCTCCACATCGAGCCTTCCTGGCTACCCTTCGAGATGGTATGTGTTTAACGTATTCAATTAATTAGGCTACCCTGGGCCACATGTTCTGGGATGCCCATCAGTTCACGCTTTCTGGGATGATATAGCTGTGTATGTGAGCTCGCTTTGGAAGAATCTCTGGAGGCCTTCGGCTGCTATGCTGTTTGAGGTGGTACAACTTTCGCGGCCATCTCCAAGAGGTTGCTTGGGTTTTATAAAGCGCTCGATTCTGCTGGGCAAAAAATGTATTTTACAAAATGATTGGAGAGAGATCCTCCCTTGCTCGCTCAATGGAAGTCCCTGATGATCCAATTGGCGATGATGGAGAGGCGACTGTTTGAGACATGGACACATTGCCAGGAAGAAAATTTCAGTTATTGGGAGCCATTCTGGAACTCTCACACCTGTAGCTTGCAGTGGTTTGCTTAATTGAGTCTCTTAAGAGTATTTCTCTTCATCATGCTTACGTACTTGGAAGTCAGAGGTTTTTTTTTGGGGGGGGGAGAGTTGTGGGGGGGGCTTGGGATTTGTATATTGAAAACTGATGATTCTGTACTTACTGTCTTTTATTACTTTGTATGATTAAGTTCTTGTTGTGGAATCAATAAAATGATTTAAAAATAAAAAAAAAAAAAGATATGTGGGAGGTAACAGCTCATGTGCAAGATGTCTGAACAAAAATGAAAGTGCCAGCACACATCTGCACCTATTACTCTGTGCATAAAAAATATCAGCCTCACAAAATTGTATGTGAAATAAATTTTTGTGAGGCCAATATTTATGTGCTGAACAAAGGCACAAAAGGGTGCTGGCATTTTCTTTTATTCAGACATGCAGAGTGAGCCACCCTGCAGCCACAACCCCCCCCCTCCCCCCCCCCAACCCCCCCCCCCCCCCCCCCCCCACCCCCCACCCCCCCCCCCCCCCCCCCCCCCCCCCCTCCAAATTAGCATGCAAGTTCTTTGCACTCAATATTAGCATCCCATTAGCTTACTGGAACCTTCTACCCCCCCCCCCCTCAAATTAGCATGCAAGTTCTTCGCATTCAATATTAGCATCCCATTAGCTTACTGGGTCATGTGGTTTAAATTTTGCTGTAAAACCCACAGCTCTATCATGTGGTTTTCTACATCTACCCCAAAAGCTCTGAGGAAATAAAATAAGTATTGTGCAGGTTCTACAGCCACCTCCATACTTCCTTGCCTTTCATGAGCCAGTCTCAATGCTGAAATGATGCAAGCTGTCTAATACTCAACCAGCAAATAAAGGCTAAAGACAGCATACATCTTGTATAGATTAGATTTAAAAATACTTCTAGTGGCATCTTACACTTTAATGATACCACAGACTAATGGTTTAATGTCTGCAGAAAAAGAAAAATCAATAGTGCCTAAACATGAAGGTGAAAATAAAGCATGGTGTGAACAGTAAATACAAGAGAGCAAAATATTCCATTTCACTGACATCTTATGACAAAGCATTTCAACTCCTGCTATAGACAGTGATTCATTTATTCACCCTTGTCTCACCTTTCAAACACAGAAGAAATAAAGTAGTCTGGGTCAAGCCGAGAAGCACAAACCTGTGAGAAAAAAGAAATAGGTACAGCAAGATTCAACCTCCAATCAAAGGGTGTACCTGCAAACACAAGGCCTGCAATAACAAAGATATTTAAACTTGCCTGCAGCAGGTAATGTCTGGATCAATCATGGAATTACAGAAATGTGACTGTACATACGTCATGGCCTGTCCTTTTATCTGAAGTCCATTCCTCACCCACATGTTACTATGTATTTCAGATAAGCTTGCCTATGATTAAATAAAGCAAACGTTAAAGTAAGTGTTCTGCTAATACTATGTATACATTTTACTATGATTATTTATAATCAACAGTGCCTTCTTATCAGTACCTTGTACCCCTCATAATTAGTACACATTAAAAAGAACCAATAGCTTCTATATATTGATTTTAAAACAAAAAGTAAATTTTGGAGTGACAGTTATGACTAACAGTAATAGAATGGCTGCATTGTGTTTCCAGAAAGACAGCAGGGTAACAGTTAACAAAATTTTATTAAGCACTAGGAGGTCAGAAAGAATAGAAACTGGCTTTCATAGTGTTGGCAGCTGCAAGGATTACTAAGAAAGTTGGTATTACTACTACTACTTAACATTTCTATAGTGCTACTAGTCGTACGCAGCGCTATACACTTAAACATGAAGAGACAGTCCCTACTCGACAGAGCTCACAATCTAATTAGGACAGACTAACGGGACAAATAAGAGATAAGGGAATTAATAAGGTGAGGATGATAAATAAGGGTACTGAACAAGTGAGTAAGGGTTAGGAGTTAAAAAGCATCAAAAAGGTGGGCTTTTAGCCTAGATTTGAAGACGGCCAGAGATGGAGCTTGATGTATCAGCTCAGGAAGTCTATTCCAGGCATATGGTGCAGCAAGATAAAAGGAATGGAGTCTGGAATTAGCGGTGGAGGAGAAGGGTGCAGATAAGAGATTTATTTGAGACATGGAAGGGAACCTAGTTAATGGATTTAAATGTTAATCTGATAAGAATCACAAATAAGATGAAAACTTCATGAACCACATTGAGCCTTCAAAATGTTAACTAAACCTCAAGAGACTAGCATGCTTGTCAATACTCTAGGCCACCAACTTTTCAAGCTGCACTCAAAAATGAGTCCAGAGTGTTAATTTACTTATTTTATGATGTTCACTTGATATTCCACCTTTTATTAGGGTAAGGGTATAAGACACTATACAGAGGATAATATACATATAATCAGGACAAAATATATTGAGTACAGAAATGAAGCAAACAATGATTAGAATCTTCATGCATAAATTATAAGGAATACACTGGGTACAGCAATGATGCAAACATGGACTAAGGAGGAGGAGTGTGGAAGAACAACATTGAATAAGGAATATGTATTACAATAGTTGGGGGCAGACAGAGAAGTAATGATAAGTCATCTCTGCAGAATCCAAGCAAAAGCCTAGTGAAGCACCTTTCAAAAACCAGTGATCTCAGTAGAATTTAATAGTCCCATCTAATTACAAAGGGCCCAATATTCAGAAAATGCAGAGCTCCTAAATTTATGACCTATTTTCAGCCAAACTTAGGAGCATAGTTTTTCAGCTGAAAATTCATCTTCTGGGACAGCAAGTAAAGAACTACAGCCACATTAAACTCAGTTGTGAACAGAAAAAGAGGCAGCGTTCAAATTGAGGTCGGCACCAGCCCATATGCAGTGGGATGCTACTAGAAAATAGTAACTAAATCTTGCTAGTCACATACCGCGCTTTGTCAGTAATGAAGAAAATCAATGTAGCTTGAGATGTTTTAGCACAGTGTCCCTGATGAAACCAGATAGTGAAGCAGGTTTCCATCGGGAAATATTGAAAAGATAAGTGTGCTATTTCACGGATGTGTTTTACTCAATATTTCAGATAAAATTAAAAATAGGTTGAAGAGATATTTTCTGGCCAATGATAGAATTGTAGGGTGTTTGTATGAAATTACGTACCACAGACCTGTCTGTAGGGTATTTGTATGAAATTGTGTACCACAGACCTGCCAGTAGGGTGCTGTATTACCACAGACTTTGAGGTCTTTCTTCTCTTTTCATTGACTTCAGTATCTATTAATATGCACTGCTATTTTGTAGTC
This sequence comes from Microcaecilia unicolor, assembly GCF_901765095.1. Taxonomy (NCBI): domain Eukaryota; kingdom Metazoa; phylum Chordata; class Amphibia; order Gymnophiona; family Siphonopidae; genus Microcaecilia; species Microcaecilia unicolor. The sequence continues at coordinate 230,164,563 of NC_044037.1, forward strand.
ACTGATCATTTTTTGTGGATTAAGCATCCTTTTTTGAAGTGTGCAGAGACAAAACTGACAAACATTTAAGAAAACATGGAATAAGTACTGATTTGGAAGAACTAAGAGGACTGGTAAGGATCAAAGGGGATCCTATAGTACAGCAGCAGGAATGGAGCTGGGCAACCTAGATAGACCTTGAGATCCTTAAATATTCACATTTTTCATGTTTTTATTACAGTTAAACATAATAGAAAACAAGAGCAATTAATATATATGGTCACAAAGCTGCGCTAGCAATCACCGTGTGCCAAATGCAACGAAGCCCATAGAAATTGAATGGGCTTCATAGCATTTGATGTGCCAGAATTGATAGCATGGCTTTGTAAAAGAAGCCCTACAGTTTTAACCAGACCTGGCAAAGAAAATTATACAACAACAAAAAAGAATGTTTACAGAAAGTAAACTAATAAAATCTGTTAGGGTTGTATACCTGTATCTGAAGTGGGTGCACCATCAGTTTCATCAGCATTTCCTGATCCGGTAAAATAGAATCTAGATCTAAATTTTGGCATTTGACAGCCTGTAAATATTACAATTACATTTATGTTTGAGACACAATGAAATAAGTCTACAAATATTACAATTACATTTATATTATGTTTGAGACAAAATGAAATAAGCAATTGTTCCACAAACATTTTCAGAGTTTTGTTTTTCTTTTTTTATAGGTCCTTTTATTAGACACTCAAGTCAACATTACAAAAACAGGCAATATATATCTCAAACAAAAAAAAGCAAAATAAACACTATGTAAAAGAAATCTCTTCTCAAACAAAGGCCCAAACAGCAGGAACTTCTAATTTTATATTATATACACAACACACACATATATAAATATACACATATACATATATAATAATATATATACATAATATATATATATATATATATATACATATACACAGACACACACCACTTGTTCCTCGAACCTGAGTTTGTTTTTTTTTTAACTAAAAAAATTAAGTCTCACCTTGCTTAAGAACATAGCATAATAACGATGCAACGGCAAATGAAAAGTAACCTGGTTAGGTGCGGGCTGAAAAATAAACACAAGTTATTTTAGCGCCTCTGCTGTAATTGAGCAGAGGTTAGAGCACAAACATTGCTACTGGCATGCTTTAAGGCTGGCACACCTAATGCAAAGTAAAATCATGGGAAACTATGAAAAAAGGGTTATGAAAGGGCTAACAACAAAATTGCCTTTACTTTGCCTTACTTGTACTCAAATATTCTGAAACCCCCTTGATAAAAAGCATTTTAGACAACAAATTACACAACTATTGGGCACTGATAGGGAAACTACATCCAACAATAAGATTAATAGATCAAGATGTTACCAACCACCTCCAGTAGCATTTATATTAGAATTATAAAGTGAAGCAATGACAGAAAACAACTAACTACAATAAAGATATGGACTTAGCTAATTCAATGATGATGGCAGAACCATTAACAAATAAAGGTTACATTTAAAAATCTTTAAAAGATGTCAAATAGTGAAAACTGTTTTGAAAATTCAAAACATAAGAAAGCCATTTTGAAAACATTAAAAAGTTCTGAGGGCAAAAGAAACTTCTACCAGACCTAACAATCCTGCTGAAGACAAATGCACTAAATACATATGATTTTATAACTCAAGGTTATTTAAAGTGTACATATACATACCTCATCTACAAAGTTGATTGCATCAAACCAGTCTTGAAGGGCTTCAAGGCAATATCTAAAACATTCTTTGTATAGTCTTGTGTTTCCTTAAAAACAATATTTGATAGTCAAAAACAATGGCCTTAGGAAAAAAAATCACACGAGTAACTTTTAGAAAAAAAAAAGTTTGATTTAAGTTGACAGCATAACATTTCCATGGTAGTAAATGAAAGGCAAAAGATAAAATTAGCCCATCCATCTGTCCAGTTATTCCTGTCTACACTATAAAAAGATATCCAAGGACCAAAAGCTTGACTGCTTGTAAGAGCTCTTTCCTTTTCTAAGGAAATTAATGAGGAAGTGAATAAACTACCACTGGATAATAGAGTATACAGAATACCATAACTAATCTAACACCCAGCATCCTCCTCACACGCCTGTCTTAATAAGCTTTTATTAACAATCAAAAAGGCTGTCTTGATGAACAATACCAAGCAATTGCCAATCTTAGCACCTACTTGGTTGGCTTCTGGGGAACTGTATTTACTAATACCAAAATAAGATACCTCAGGACTGCCATGTCCTGGGTTGTGTTTTCTTTATTAACCCACTTGTTTTCTCCATAGCTTGTTGGATATCATCTGGCCACCTCATAATGCTGCATCAACCCATAACTTTCTAGATCTGACCCACTAATTCCAAACCATTTACCCCATAGCCTTCAGTATCACAAGCTCATATTTTACCTGCCTTTTTTTATCCCTCCCTATAACCTCGCTGCTTTGTCTCTACTCAAGAACATGTCACAACCCCCAACCTGTTCCTACTACTATCCTCTATATCTGTCCTAATCATGCTAGAATTCTATCGTATTTTAAGGGCTCTGAATTAAATGGAACCAATTCAAAATGGCTGTAGTTCAAAAATCAACATATGCCAGAAGATAATGGAATTTGCTTGTATTTTGTAAACATTATTAAGAAAAATTTCTAATTCAATGGTCATTGAAACTTTACCTCTCATGTGACAAAAGGCTCTGGGGACAGTGCTACAGCAGCTACGCTAAAGGGAAATTCTAGGCATAAAAACAAATTGCAGAATGTGCATTGTTTAGAGAGGTTCACTACTCATGATAGTAATGGGTCTTTCACAATTTGGGGGCTTGCCTTCAGATGTTTCAGTTTGCATATATTAACATTCTATTTGATTGTGAAATCCATCCAACTCTACAACTCTGTCTACTATGAATATTCCCATCCTTGTTATCTATGTCCATAATACAGAAGGCTTTATTAATTTTAAAAGTTATTTTAGTCAAATTGGCCATCATATATAGGGCTCCCTTACTCAACAGAGGAACTTATTTCACAAGTTGAGACGAAGCTAAGAACTAAGAGAAACCTGGGTTGCAAGGAATTTGAGAGATTTTGGGACTAGTGGAACCCTTTATATTCGAGTCTTGTCAGCTAGAATCCAGAACATTATTTTCAATATATAACAGCAGCAGATGTTAGGATTGTGATTGCTGTGTTTCTGGGGAAAGGGAGAGAGATGTCTACCCATAATGCCTGACAAAGGAATGCAAGGGAGTGGAAGGGTGGATAGGAAGAAATTAAAACTGAAAATTGAAATTTGTGCTTGCTGTAGATGGTGGGTATCAGAGTCCACCACCTACTGACAGTTTTGTTTTATCTTGTCAATTAAAAGATTTATGTTTAAATCTATTAGTATAGTCAAACGAACAAGAAACAACAAAACAAGTCAAGCAGCACTGGGAACAATGATACATCAATTAAGCAAAAACACAGAGTAGCTTTGTGTCCAATAGCCCCCCTGAAAGACAAAGAACATCTGTCCCAAAACGAAGTCAAACACCAACCATCCACCACCCCCCCTTCAAAATAAAAATTATTTTTTCATGCAAAAATCACAAAGAGGCACATTTTCAAAGCACTTAGCCTTCCAAAGTTCCATAGGTTTCTATGGAACTTTGGAAGGCTAAGTGCTTTGAAAATATGCCTCTAAAGTATTCAAAATCAGACTACAGGCTCTGGGAGAAAGGGAATGTATGTAAGGACCCCACACAGATAAGAACTATTTTTTATGTTTTAAGGACACACCCATCCTCTGCTTCTCCATCAACATAATATGGTGAAAACAATTACACAAATTCCAAAACAAAGGAGGGTCAGGAACGGTCTAAATCTTTAAAATAATCTTTTAACCCAAAAGGGCTGCCTTGCGGATGAGCAGACGACCACCCCCACTCTGCAACAAAAACACTTCATATTTACCCAACAAAAGACCAATTGCCAATAATGGTACAGGGAACCCCGAAAGGCATTCTAAATATTGGACTACCTTGGACCAAAAAAACTGAATCTTGGGGCACACCCAAAAGGTGTGAAAAAAGGAATTAGGTTGCTGATTACATTTATGACAAAAAGGATTGTCAATGCTGCCCATATTGAAGAGTTGTGTTTGAGAGATAAAGGCCCAAAAAGTACCATAAATTAGCATTCACGCAGGTCCACTGCTACAACCAGAGTTGGAATCCTAGCAATCAGTCTGCTGATGTCAACCGAAGCCAATACCTCTGCAAATCTGCCTCCCATTTAGCCGAGCAGAGGTATTTCTAGGAGAAAATGTCCAAATGGCCTTATGAAGCAATAAAGCAACGAAACAGACAGCTGATCTCTATCATGCAAGTCAAAGAGAAGCCAAATGAACACCGACTGCCAGAGAGCGCATTCCCATCCAGAGCAGAAACACAGTGGCACAACTGATAACAGGCAAAAACATCCACCAACTTATTTTATTTTTATTTAGATTTGCTCACACCTTTCAGTAGTAGCTCAAGGTGTGTTACATTCAGGTACACTGGATATTTCTCTGTCCCAGGAGGGCTCACAATCTGAGTTTGTACCTGAGGCAATGGAGGGTTAAGTGACTTGCCCAAGATCACAAGGAGCAGCAGTGGGATTTGAACCAGCCACCTCTGGATTGCAAGACCGGTGCTCTAACCATTATGCCACTCCTCCACTTGTTAACTTAGTTAACAAGCCATCCCCCAACAATTGTAAAGGTAGTAAAAATCCATTAGGGTGAAGGACATGTTCCAAACATGTAATCCATTGACGGATGGTCCCCATTCTCAAACCCAGGCAGGAATTCCACATTACCACAAATAGGGAGAAAAACTGAAACATGAGGGGATATTATTTCTGCATTCACAGATATAAGTACATAGGTATTGCCATAATGGTACATGCCGAAGGTCCATCAAGCCCAGCATCCTGTTTCCAACAGTAGCCAATCCAGGTTACAAGTACCTGGCAAGATCCCAGAACAGTACAATACGTTTTATACTGCTTATCTTAGAAATAAGCAGTGGATTTTCCCCTAGTCCATTTTATGGACCTTTCTTTTAGGAAGGTATGCAATCCTTTTTTTAAACCCCATTCTTTTTGTTAGTTGAGGATTCAGTTGTCAATGAAACATCTGAGTTACATCGGCTTAATATCTCTCATTTGTTTGATTCCAAACAAAGCTACGAGAATGGTATAGGATTTGCGTTCCAAGATGTATGAGCAGAGACTTGCTGACCTGAACATGTATACCCTGGAGGAAAGGAGGAACAGGGGTGATATGATACAGATGTTCAAATACTTGAAAGGTATTAATCCGCAAACAAATCTTTTCCGGAGATGGGAAGGCAGTAGAACAAGAGGACATGAAATGAGATTGAAGGGGGGCAGACTCAGGAAAGATGTCAGGAAGTATTTTTTCACGGAGAGGGTGGTGGACGCTTGGAATGCCCTCCCGCGGGAGGTGGTGGAGATGAAAACGGTAACGGAGTTCAAACATGCGTGGGATATGCATAGAGGAATCCTGTGCAGAGGGAATGGATCCTCAGAAGCTTAGCTGAAATTGGGTGGCGGAGCAGTTGGGGGGAAGGGGGTGGTGGTTGGGAGGCGAGGATAGGGGAGGGCAGACTTATACGGTCTGTACCAGAGCCGGTGATGGGAGGCGGGACTGGTGGTTGGGAGGCGGGAAATACTGCTGGGCAGACTTGTATGGTCTGTGCCCTGAAAAGGACAGGTACAAATTCAAGGAAAGGTATACACATATGAGTTTGTCATGGGCAGACTGGATGGACCATGCAGGTCTTTATCTGCCGTCATCTACTATGTTACTATGTTACTATGTAACTACAAGGTGTAGCTGCAGGGAAAACAGCAGAAAGGATGTTCTGTGATATCAAAACATTTGAGAGAAAACTTCAGGTTTTTGAAAGAGACCTTGAAAGTGGGCAGCTAAAATATTTTCCAAATCTAAAAAAATTGTAAAAGATTTGCAGACAGTCCTACAAGCCATCAGGAAATCTACAAGGAATTTTCTAGCGCTGTACAAGCTGCAAAGGTGAACTTTAGTAACAGATTTTTACAGTTCCGTAAAATGGAGACAACCCTGTGTTTTCTAACTTCTCCAGAGAGAGCCAAATTTGAAGAACTTGATCTTTCCTGCTTACAGTGGTTAGATTTAGGAAATCTGGAAATGGAGCTACTGGAATTTCAAGAAACCTGTATCTGGAAAAATAAATTCTGTGACCTGCGTGTAACACTTGAGAAGATTGAAGGGATGACAAATGACAGCACAGTTAGTTCTGAAAATGAAATCCTTAAAGTGTGAATTCTCTGCCAAATAATTTTAAGTCAATGAAAGCATTTGGGATTGCTTTACTTACTCTGTTTGGGTCATCATATTCTTGTGAGCAGCTGTTTTCAACTTTGAATTATATAAAATCTGACATCAGAAACAGACTAACAGATGACCTGAGTGCTGCATGTGTTGCTCTCAAATTTACAAAGTATGAGCCAAGATTAGACAAGTTATCAGCATGCATGCAACAGCAAAATCACATTAATTATTCAAAAGCATGTCAAATGCTTTTAAAGTTCTGTTATTCAGGTTAAATTGCCCTGTTGGCACTTTGCGTTAAATCATTAGATTTTGGGATGCTGTTTGGGAGGGGAGAGGAGGGTTGCTGCACATGGATGGAGAAAACAGCAAAAGATGGATCCACATTATACCTCCTCCAGTCAATTCCACAGGGAGGACCCAGCTTTTACTTATGGATGGGGGCAAGAAATGAAGAAGAAAGGAGGAAAGTAAAGAAATAAATGGAAAGGAAGCCCTGGAAATGGTGTTAAGAGAACAGTGGAGGTTGGGGACTCATATATGAGAAAGTTGTGTGATAAATGTGTTTAGCTATATGGGATGTATGTAAAGTAAAAAGTTAATAAAAAGATTTCTAAAAAAAAAAAAAAAAAGAGAACAGTGGAGGAGTGAGCCTAGTGGTTAGGGTGGTGGACTTTGGTCCTGGGGAACTGAGGAACAGAGTTCAATTCCCACTTCAGGCACAGGCAGCTCCTTGTGACTCTGGGCAAGTCACTTAACCCTCCATTGCCCCATGTAAGCCGCATTGAGCCTGCCATGAGTGGGAAATCGCGGGGTACAAATGTAACAAAAATAAAAATAAGATAGAGAGCAGCAGAATCAGAGACTGGGACCATATCACCAGACAACAAAGGTAGGAAAAATCATTTTATTTTTACTGTTTGGAATATGTCCAATTTGAGAATTTACATCTGCTGTCTTAGTTTGCACTGGGTATACTGGAGCTGTAACAGCTTGCAGAAATGATTTATAATGAAAAAAAATCATGTTATTTTTTTCTCCTATACTAGTATAATATTTTCAATGATGTCTGTTTATATGCGCCATGGCTGGTGTAAGGGGTGTGGCTATCATAGGGGTGGAGTCATATGTGGTGACCCCGCCCATAATGAGTACTGGCACTTTGCTATAAATAATTAGATTTTGGGTTGCTGTTTGGGCACTTGGTCTCTTGAAAGGTTCACCATCACTGCTCTATACCATAGCAGATGACAGCAGATAAAGACCTGTACTGTCTATCCATCTGCTCAACAAGATAAATTCGTTACATATGGTATGTGATACTTCATATGTACACCTGGTCTTGATTTATCTTTGCCACTTTCAGGGCATAGACTATAAAAGTCTGTCCAGTACAGTTCTTGTTCTAAAATTTCTGGCATTACCATCGAAGCCCCAGAAAAGTTCCACTCTGGCCCATCCAAATCTATTCAGCCACAATCAGGGCATAGACTGTAGAAATCTGCCCAGCACTGGCCTTGTTCTCCAGCTTCTGAAGGTAATTCTGTCCAGCCACGATCAAAGTACAGGCCATAGAAGTTTGCCCAGTGCTGGCTTTGCTTCCCAATTACCAGTGTTGCTTCCTGATCTTAACTAAGCTTCTTTGGATCCATTCCTTCTAAACAGAATTCCTTTATGTTTATCCCATGCATTTTTGAATTCCATTACTGTTTTCATCTCCACCACCTTCCGTGGGAGGGCATTCCAGGTATTTACCACCCTCTCCGTGAAAAAATACTTCCTGACATTATTCCTGAGTCTGCCTTTTTTTTTTTTTAATTTTGAAAGCTTTTATTGAAAACATCGATTAACATACAACAATATAATTCAAAATATCAACCCGTTCCCCATCTACCCCCTCCCACCTCTATCCCGTTAGCGTTTCCATGACTTTTAGTTCTAGCGTCTTCCTGTCTCAGAAAAGATTTGCAGATTAATACCTGTCAAATATTTGAACATCTTTTATCATATCACCCGTCTCTCCTTTTCACTAGGGTATACATGTTCATCATAGGCGGGACCAGAGCTTGAGAGACAGGAAAGGCCGAAGGTGCGTCGAGCAAAGAACACGCGCTTCCCTGCCGCTGCCGACGCACGCCGCCTTAACCCCGACTCCAAGGATGGTACGCTTTTTAAATTTTAGGAGGAGGGGGTTTCCTGGTGCTGGGAGGGAGGGAGGACAGACGGGCGGCAGGCCAGCCTGGTGCTGTCTGTGTGCTGCTGGGTGGGAGGGAGGCCTGCTGCTGCTGCGTGCTGGGAGGGAGGGAGACCTGATGGTGGGTGCTGGGAGGGAGGGAAGCCTGATGGTGGGTGCTGGGTGGGAGGGAGGCCTGATGGTGGGTGCTGGGTTGGGAGGGAAGCCTGGTGTTGGGTGCTGGGTGGGAGGGAGGCCTGATGTGGGTGCTGCATGGTGCTGGGAGGAAGGCAGGGGTGAGGAGGAGGGGTGGCGTGGACATTTGTGGCGGGAGGGGAGAGGAGGGGTGCTGGACATTTGTGGCTGGGGGGAGAGGATGGTTGCTGGACATTGATGGAGGGCAAGAAATGAAGAAGAAAGGAGGAAAGTAAAGAAATAAATGGAAAGGAAGCCCTGGAAATGGAGTTAAGAGTACAGATAGAGAGCAGCAGAATCAGCGACTAGAACCAATATGGATAGAAAAACAAAATCACCAGACAACAAAGGTAGGAAAAATCACTTTATTTTTATTTTAGTGTTTGGGAATATGTCCAATTTGGAATTTAAACTGCTGTCTTATTTTACACTGGGTATACTGGAGCTGTAACAGCTTACAGAAATGATTTATAATGGAAGAAAACATCAGGTTATCTTTTTCTCCTATACTAGTATAATATTTTCAATGATGTCTGTTTATATGCGCCATGGCTGGTATAAGGGGTGTGGCTATCATAAGGGTGGAGTCATATGTGGTGACCTCGCCCATAATGAGTACCGGCACTTTGCGATAAATAATTCGATTTTGGGTTGGTGTTTGGGCACTCAGGTCTCTGAAAGGTTCGCCATCACTGGCCTATATTGTGGCTGCATGAATCTGTATACAATAGAGAACAGAGTTACACATTCATGCTGCTTCCCAGTAGTTGGCATAGAATATGACAACTTGACTGCTGGTCTATATTAAGAAGGTGGACAAACTAACACAGGGAATAAGCTATTGCTCTGAGCTTCAGATGACTGATGTGACAGTCATTCAGCTTTGACCAGATGACAAGAGCTGAGTGTGTTCTCTAATCAATGTTTAAGGCACCTGTTGTAAGCAGAGAATATGTAGTATGAATGACAACTTTGTTCAAAATGAGTTCTGATATCCCCCACTGGGACAGTCCGAAGAAAAGGTGATGACACACTTCTATTGAAAAAGTTAGGGTGTGCCAATTCTGTTGGAATTGAAATCCCACTACAACTTCTTATTTTGAGGTGGGCAAAAGGCATGGTAGTCTATAAGGCTGCTGCAGTCCATGACTTCTGCAAATAGGTTCTGGATTAACTGTTGAAGTATTGAACTTTTCTAGATATAATGCATAAAAGTTTCAGATATCTGTCTCGCATGCAAAAAAAAGCCTTTGCTTGCTCTGTATCTGGAATAGCTCCTATTAAAAGAAATCTTAGTTGTTGTTGGTTGAAGTGATTATTTCCTGAAGTTGATCAGAAAACCTAGCCTTCGAAGGCAGCGTATTGTATGGTTTCTGAGGGAAACGACCAGATCTCTTGGCAAAGCTGTAAGAAGCCAGACATCATGATAAGAAAAGGCCATATGTCTCTGCTTGCACAGATGAGCTGTTATAACTACTTAGGCATTTGGCAAACTTTCAGGGGGCAAGGAATGACCAAAAGAGAAAACTGTTTTGATAATGGTCAATGTACTGGTGAAATAGTGGATATATTCTATAAGTTTGCCCCCATATATTCTTGAATTCAGACATAGTCTTGGTCTCCACCTTCCCCACCATGAGGTCATTCCAGACATCCACCACCCTTTTCTGTAAAACAGCATTTCCATATTTTATCCCCTTACACCTTCATCCCATGCCCCTCATTCCTGAGCTTCCTTTCAGTTGAAAGAGACTCACCTCCTATCATCTCCCATCTTCCTTCCAAAGTATAAATACTGAGCTCTGCAAGTCTGTTCTCAAACAATTTTATGTACTAACTCCATCCTGTTTATATCTTTTCTGGTCTCCAGAACTATACACAGTACTCTAAATGGGGTCTCACCAGAGCCGTATACAGAGGCAATATCACATCTTATTTTCCTGCTGATCATTCCTCTCCCTATGCTCCCAAGCATCCTTCTGGCTTTCACCGTCATCTTTTATACTTGTTTGGCCATCTTAAGATCAGTGGCGTAGCAAGGGCGGTCCGCCCCAGGTGTCAGCAGGTGGCGGGGTGCTCCGCTCCCGCTGCTTCCACCCTGTCCTACCTTTAAAAAAAATTTTCGCTGCGCCGGAGTGGCAGGCAGCGCCTCACGTCTGCCCTGCTGGTAAAAATCTCCTTGACGTCGCATCTGGCCTTCCCACATTGAGTCCCGCCCTCCTCTGAGGTAACTTCCTATTACCGCGAGGGCGGGCGGGACTCAATGTGGGAAGGCCGGACGCGACGTCGAGGAGATTTTTACCAGCAGGGCAGACGCGAGGCGCTGCCTGCCACTCCGGCGCTGCAAAAAAAATTTTTAAGGTAGGACAGGGTGGGAGCAGGAGAACGGAGCGGGTAGGTGTGTCGGTCGGGTCGGGTGGGAGGGGGGATTCAGATGGGGGAGCTGAGAGGGGTGCTCAAAGGGGAGAAGGGGATTGGGGAGGGTGGGGGAGCCCAGATGCGGGTGCTCAGAGGGAAGAAGGGGATTGGGGAGGATAGGGGAGCCCAGATGCGGGTGCTCAGAGGGGAGAAGGGGATTGGGGAAGGGAGTGCTCAGATGGGAGAAGGGGTCTGAAGCTGGAACTGGGGTCTGACAAGGGGGCAGGAGGGAAAATAGGGCCATGCAAGGCATGTGGTGGATGAAGGGGGCCGGAACTGGGGGCTGAAAAGGGGCAGGGGCTGAAACTGTGGGGACTATGGGCTTTAAAGGGGAGAGGGAGAACTGGCTGGGGCTGAAGCTCGGAACTGGTGACAGAAAAGGGCTGGGGTTGAAACTAAGGGCTGAAAAGGGGACAGGGAGAAGTGGTTGGGGGCTGAAGCTCGGGACTGATGGGAGAAAAGGGCTATGGACTGGTGGGATAGTGGGGCTGAAAAGGGAGGCAGGAGGGAGATGTGGGCTGGGGCTGGAACTAGGGGCAGGTGGAACAAGGGGGCTGGAACTGGGGGCTGAAAAGAGGAGGCAGAGAGAGAGGGGACAGACCCTGGATGGAAGGGGGGAGGCATGAGGGAGGGCAGACCCTAGATGGATGGGAGAGGGAGGGCAGACGGATTGAAGGGGCAGAGAGAAAGTGCAGATGGTGGGTGGAAGGGGAGAGAGAAAGAGGGCACTGGGGCAAATGGTGGATGGAAGGGGAAGATAGAGGGCAGATGTGGATGGAAGGGAGGGAGAGAGAAATGGCACACTGGGCCAGATGGTGGATGGAAGGGGCAGAAATAGAGGGCAGATGTGGATGGAAGGGAGAGAGAGGGCAGCCAGTGGATGGAAGGGACATTAGAGAGGGCAGACACTGGATGGCAGAGAGAGCGAAGACAGATGCTGGATGGAAGGAAGACAGTGAAAAGAAGATGAGGAAAGCAGAAACCAAAGACAACAAACTGTAAATATATATTTTTATTATTTGCTTTAGGATATAGTATTGTAGCTGTGTTAATAAATGTTTATAAATAGAACATGTAATAAGGTAATCTTTTTATTGGACTAATTTTAATACATTTTGACTTAACTTTCAGAGAACAAAACCCCCTTCCTCAGGTCAGGATAGGATACTGTAACAGCACTATACTGTACTGACCTGAAGAAGGAGATTTTGGCCTCTGGAAGCTAAATGTATTAGTCCAATAAAATGGTATTATTTTATTTTCTGTATTTGTTTTATTTCTATTTGTTAATTTGTAAAGTGGTGATTGGTATTTGTTAGTTTTTTCAAATTGACATCTGCTGTCTTTATATTTTGCACAGTACTAGGGGACATTTTCTGTTTCTGTGGTGTTGCACTGTATGCAGAGTCTGGCATCGGGGGTTCAGTTTAATTTTTGTCTAAATAGAAAGTTTATGATTACTTATTCTATAGTGGATTAGGGTGTATTTGTGTTTGTGAAAAAGACATGGCTTTCAATTGGCATTGACTGTGCAGGATCGACGATCTGTACTATTCTTTCTGGTTTCGTTTTACAATAGGTGAATTGATGTTCTAGTGCTCACTGTAGTGTTTAAGATGCTTTCCTTTTTCTTGTGTAACTCGTAGAAATTACTGCTTATGGTATGGTAGAATTGCTCTATAGGTCCTGAGTGTTTTGTATTCTCGGTATGCCTAGTACTGGATTTTTTTTTTTTGGGGGGGGGGGGTGTTAAAAAATGACCGGCCCCGTGTGTCAACTACCCTAGCTACGCCACTGCTTAAGATTATTATGATCACTCCCAAGTCCCACTCTTCTTTTGTGCACAGAAGTACTTCATCCCTATATACCCCTCCCTCAAGGTTTGCAGCATTTTTTTTTTTAGTATTAAATCTTAGCTGTCAAATTCTAGACCATTCTTCAAGCTATCTATGCCATCCAGGGTGTATACCCTATTGCAGATTTTGGTATCATCTGTAAAGAGGCAAACCTTACTGACAGCCTTTTGGCAATATCACCAGTTTAGGGGGGTAAAGTACTTTTGTGTACAAAAGATGAGCGGGCTTGTGTGTGATCAATATGATGATCATAAGGTGGTGAGTCTCCTTCAAATGAAAGGAAGCTGAGAAATGAGGGGGGACAGGGATGAAGGACAAACATGAGGAAATACTTCATAGAAAAAGTGGTGAATTCATAGAATGGCCTCCTGATGGACATAATGGAGACAAAGACTGTACCTGAATTCAAGCAAGCTTGGTACAAAATACATAGGATTTTGAAGGGAAAGGAAGAGATATTAGATGGCATGGATGGGCAGACTAAATAGACCATATGCAGGCATATTTTCAAAGCACTTAGCCTTCCAAAGTTCCATAGGTTTCTATGGAACTTTGGAAGGCTAAGTGCTTTGAAAATGAGCCCCCATATTGTCTTTATCTACCTTCGTGTTTTTAAGTTCTTTCTCTGCCTCATGATTACAGAGTTGATCTAGGCAATACTTTCAGGCCAATGGAGATCTTTTGGCAGAACTGACACTCAGCCTGGTTATGGTCACATCCAGACAGATCAGGAATTTAAAATGGATTTTGACGTTGTAAATTTTTCTACCGCACTGAGAGCATGGCCAGAACCCAATGTCAGAAACACTTTCCACAGGGTAAAAAAAAAAAAATAATAATAATAATGAAAATAAATATTTATTTATTTTAAAGAAACAACGATCACCTTCAGTTACGGAGTAAACTTTTCACATCCATCCAGCAGATCAGATCAGGGGAAAAAAAACTGAAGAACCGCGGAGAGAGATTTACACAGTTCTGAACTCTGGGAAGGCTGTTCCATCCAAGTAGCATGTGATTATATCACCCACTTGTGTCTAATTATATCCTGCTTATTTTTTTTTTTTTTTCCAATAATTTTTATTGATAAACGACAGAATAAACATTACTTCCTTAATTCAAAGTGGACATTTGAATATTTCCTTATATCCTGCTTATTGACAGAAAAATACCTGCTACTTTTATGAGGAATAAAATTATAAAAGAAAAAAAAAAAGTCTTAAGGTACATGTAACTGCTAATTGAATTAAAAACAAAAACAATCCCTCTTTTTTGCCACTATTGCTGCTTTTAGTATGTAAAATAGGAAAATGAATTTTTTTTGTTGGCATATCTTCCTTCCTAGGCAAATTTCAATTTGATTGTAATATAATGAAAGAATAAATTTAAGGAGACCATCTTATCAAAACCCACTCATTCCTTTTATATACATAAGAGCACATGCAGAACTAAACAGCATGCATTCACGTGCATAGCAATAAAATGCGAGCCTTACCCGAACTTTGCAGGTGTGATAACAGTCCCCACATAGGCTGAGCACAGGCTTCCAGTTCAGCTGCAAATGCTGCATAGTAGGTCTGAGATTCAAACTCCACATGTCATTGAGTTCTCGCTTATTCAAATTCATACCTGAAAAAAGTGTTGCAGCCAAACAAAATAAACTTATTGTTTTGCACCTAACAAATTATTATGTGTTGAGAAAATTCAGAAAAGGCCATCATTGGTGGATGGATCCCAAAATATCATGGAAATAACTTTGTAATACGAAGAAGGCTCAAGTATCTGCAAATTGCCTGGAATCAAAAAGTCAAATCACATAGAATTCATATATTCTGTTACAAAATCAATATTTATGATCACTTGTAACATTCAGTGTTTCAGGGGTCTCCAAATCCAGTTCTCAAACAGGATGGTTTATGGTTTATTCTGGTTTTGATATACTGCTCTCAATGAACTTGTCAGAACAGTTATTAAATTAAGGAAAAGGAAAAAGGAACTCCAATGTCAGATAGTAAAAAAGTATCTAGACATTCATACCAAAATAATAATAGGGACAGATAAATATATTATACGTTCAATAAAATACACACACACATATCAGTCAACAAATATGCACTCCTAAGTAAAACAGATACAATCATGCATCTAAGTGTATGTGTGGTGGTTCTTCCTTCCCAAGGCCTAAGGTGTTGTCAGGCCAAAAGCCTGAGTATAGAAACAGGCCTTCAAGGATGCCCTAAACCTTATGTTTGAGCTTGACTTCGAGGGATCAGGGAGAGTATTCTATAACAATGGACAAACTTAAAAGAATATGGAATACTGATAGTGATACACCGGGGGGGGGGGGGGGGGGGGGCAGTCATGAACGGGAGGATAGTGGGAGGAGGAGGGGTAGGAGGGTGGGGTGGAAGGGTTGGGTAGGGGGAAAAATACAATGTTGATTAAGTATTACAGATGAGTTTGAGGAATTTTGGAGAGTTGGTAGCCTTGTGGCTGCAGTTAAGTGTATTGTATGATTTTCTTTATTAAAAAGTTGAATAAAAACAATCAAACAATGGAGCTACAAAAAAAAAAGCACTAGATCATGCTAATGTATCTAGCTAAAGATGGCAGTGGGAGGATAAGATGATGTTCATATTGGGAACAAAGTAGTCTGGTTTGTTAAATACAAGACAATTAAAGAAGATTGATACAGAGGAACCTCCATATAGAGGGCCTTATAAGCAAGGACCAGTATCTTACCTGAATTCTGAACTGGATAGGAAACAGTGATAATGCATAAAGGTTTTACAGAGTAAAATTGACAGACACAGCAGAGAAGTCTAATAGCTGTATTCTGTAACATTTGTAAACTTTTTAAATTGCAGGTTGTTATTTCTGCATAAATAGTATTGTAATAATTGAGTCTAGAAATAAGTAATGCCTGAGTCAACATGTGAAAAGAAGCATCACTGAAGTAGTATTTAATAAACCATAGTTGTCATAATAAAAAAAAAGAAAAATCCTCTCCCCCCCCCTCACTGAGCTGTAAAAGATTTCCACAATGAATATGAATGAGATCTATTTACAGGATTGTCCCTCTTGTAACATAGTAACATGGTAAATGACGGCAGAAAAAGACCTGCATGGTCCATCCAGTCTGCCCAACAAGACAAACTCATATGTGCTACTTTTTGTGTATACCCTACTTTGATTTGTACCTGTCCTCTTCAGGGCACAAACCGTATAAGTCTGCCCAGCACTATCCCCGCCTCCCAACCACCAGCCCCGCCTCCCACCACCAGCTCTGGCACAGACCGTATAAGTCTGCCAGCACTATCCCCGCCTCTCGCCACCGGCTCTGCCACCCAATCTCGGCTAAGCTCCTTAGGATCCATTCCTTCTGAATAGGATTCCTTTATGTTTATCCCACGCGTGTTTGAATTCTGTTACCGTTTTCATTTCCACCACCTCTTGTGCTTATTCATTGAGGAAATCCTGAGAACCTGACTGGGTTGTGAACCTTGGGGACTGATTTGCAGAGCCCATGATCCGTTAGCTACCAAAATAAATAAATAAATTTCCCTAATGGTAACTAAAATCAATTAATATGCTTCACCTAAACCCAGACATCTAAATGAAGTAGTCTTCCTGGCTTTTCCTTTTCTATAAAATTTTCAAGCCAACACCCAACGAAAATATACATATAAAATTATGTTAATATGCTATTTCTAAAGGGAAGCAGAGAATAATGAACAGATACTTCAAAACCAGAAGAGAAAAACAGCAGCTCCTATGAGCTGACCAATGAAGTCTATGCTGAAGCCACAATCCCTACTAGCCAATAATGAAACTAAACAACCCCCACCCCTCCCAACTCGATGAGTAATCATCCAAAAACTGTTCATTGCAAAACTTGAGTGAGTACTGTATTATATAGAGTGCATTCAGCCTCCCAGAGACCCAGGAATCCAACCTTCTACATTTAACTCAGTTTTGCAATCACCATTACTGGCCCTTGCTTCAATTCTCCATCACAAAAGTAGTTTTTGAAATATTTGCCTACAGTTAGGATGCACAGAAAGCCCAAGCAGAGAGATTCAGAATATGTTAAACAAAAAGAGGCATACCCTGAAAAAAGGATACAAAATTCATCCAGGTCACAAGAAGGCCATGATCCTCCAAGAACTTCTTAGCTACACTCTGATGTGAGAGAATGTTAATGAAATCACTAACAAGTGGCCAATAGGTGTTGTTCTTTAACAGTGCTTCACCACAGTTTACTACAACATGTAAACTGTTCTCTTCATCTAGGACAGAAATTGAAGCAATTAGGTACATACTTTGAACTAGCACTAGAACATACTACTGTTACAGCATCAGTTTGAAATACATTTATACAGTGCTGCTACTGGATAATCACACAAAACAATGGGAATAAAAGCTTCAATTAAGTTAAATCAATATGAACAAGTGGGGAGAGCATGCAGAGTATAAACCCATGTGTGTGAGTATATGAATATCTGTGTTGTCTATGGGTTGGTGGGTGTGGGGATGTGTATGTTTATGTGTACCTGTATGTATGTGTAGCTTTTAAGTTTGTGAATGCACAAGCATAGGATGGTGGGGGCAGCTGCAAGAATGATTTTATTTAAGGTTTTAATATCATCTTTCTGACTAAACACCAGTCAAAATGATTAACTAACTGATTTTTTTTTTTTTGTTCCTCTATAGAAAGATTAGAACAAGCACAACAAATCAAAAGCAAATGTCCATATACAATCCTCCACCACCATAAGGTGTAAAATCCAAATCTTGAAAAAAAAAAAAAAAAAAAAAAGGAACAGAAAAAACACAAAAATCAGCATACTACCTCCTTAACTCCCCTCCCCCACCACCAGGAAAAAAAAATCTGGCATTCCATAAAGGGATGAACAGGGAGGATGACATCTTGCTCAGGTCTTCGGACAACTATTCCAGTTTCACACCTGCTGTCCTAAATGGGCTAGTTCTCCACCTCGTTTTCCACAACTCCCCCACAGGTAGTGATATAAGTACTGTACTTAATGCTTTACCTGATCTCTTAATACAAAGGCTTCCAAATCCTTAAATGCCTTAAAAATCACTACTAAGAGCATACATAACCAATGTTCCCTAAAAGAAAACCAGTGTAATTTCCTTAAGGAAGGCCAAAGGCTCTCCTTTTTTCTCAAATCCTTTATCAGTCTAGTTGGCATATTTTGCACAATCTGCAGCTTGTTCCTCACCTAGCTGGTAGGCCCACATACAAAACATTACAATAATCCAGAGCAGATAACACCAACAACTGGGTAGCAATGTACATAAGCACTGCCATACTGGGACAGACCAAAAGGTCCATCAAGCCCAGTATCCCGTTTCAAATAGTGGCCAATACAGGTCACAAGTTATCTGGCAATATCCCAAACAGTAAAACAGATCCTATGCAGCTTATCCCAGGAATAAGCAGTGGATTTTCCAAATTTCACTTTAATAATAGTTTATGGACTTTTAAGAACTCGTTCAAACTTTATTTAAACCCTGCTATGCTAACTGCTTTTTACAACATTTTCTACCACATTTTCTGGCAACGAAATCCAGAGTTTAATTACAGTTTGAGTGAAGAAATATATTTAAAAAATTTCAAATTGCCTAACCAATGTTCCTAAGAGTTGCAAGTAGATTTTAAAAAGAAGAGGGGATAATAGGAATCCCTATGGGACCCCCAGGAACATGAACAGGTCTTTGACTACTGCTCGGCAAACTAGAGGAGTGTACAGGGATAGGGACAATGGGAAACCTGTGAAAATGCACAAGGATGGGGACAGGGAAGCCAGCAGATCAATATAACATCAGAAAGATTTTATTGAAGATACCGCATGTAAACAAATTGCCCGACACAGGCCGTGTTTCGCCCACCAAGGGCTGCGTCAGGGGCTACAATAAACATATACATATGTTCTTATATAGATATTTATTATATGTTGGGAATTGTATATATTTTTAAATACATATAATGCGTTTTTTTGTGATGAGATGATTTATTTATTTATTTGTATTAAGTGGTCCTTTCTATGTATACCACATACTTATTTATTCATGTTTAGATTTTATATACATGTATGTATAACATTTTATTATCATTTTATAGCTTATACATTATCTATTTGTTCATGAATATCTGAGAAACTATGGTGGTATGTTGTTTTTATATGTTAAGTATGTTGTTTTTATATTTTAAATATGATGTTTTATTTATTATAATTCAATCTGTTTGTTTATTGTAGCCCCTGACGCAGCCCTTGGTGGGCGAAACACGGCCTGTGTCGGGCAATTTGTTTACATGCGGTATCTTCAATAAAATCTTTCTGATGTTATATTGATCTGCTGGCTTCTTTTTCCATATTGGATTTTGCAGATCGCTTGCCTTGTTGTTTTTCAAGGATGGGGACAACAATGTCATTACTGCCAAGGTAAATGAGTGGGGGAGGGGAATGAGCCTCTCCGGCCACCTGGGTCCTTTTCTTCATTCAAAGACAGAGGACACAGTTAGAAGGGCTATAGTCAGGCCCTAGGCATTGAAGACACCAAGAACTTTACATAGTAACATAGTAGATGACGGCAGAAAAAGACTTGCACGGTCCATCCAGTCTGCCCAACAAGATAACTCATATGTGCTACATTTTGTGTATACCTTATCTTGATTTGTATCTGCCATTTTCAGGGCACAGACCGTAGAAGTCTGCCCAGCACTAGCCCCACCTCCCACCACCGGCTCTGTCACCCAATCTCCGCTAAGCTTCTGAGGATCCATTCCTTCTGAACAGGATTCCTTTATGTTTATCCCACGCATGTTTGAATTCCGTTACCGTTTTCATCTCCACCACCTCCCATGGGAGGGCATTCCAAGTATCCACCACTCTCTCCGTGAAAAAATACTTCCTGACATTTTTCTTGAGTCTGCCCCCCTTCAATCTCATTTCATGTCCTCTAGTTCTACTGCCTTCCCATCTCCGGAAAAGGTTAGTTTGCGGATTAATACCTTTCAAATATTTGAACGCCTGTATCATATCACCCCTGTTTCTCCAGGGTATACATGTTCAGGTCAGCAAGTCTCTTCTCATACGTCTTGTAACGCAAATCCCATACCATTCTTGTAGCTTTTCTTTGCACCGCTTCAATTCTTTTTACATCTTTAGCAAGATGGAAGCATAAAACCTCTGCAGCCAAATCAAATGACGCAATGGTGCCAAAAAAAGGGCAAGACACCAAAGAAAAACCCATGGAGTACACGGCCGAAGTCAAGCCCCAAAAATGGCCCAGTGATGCAGAAAAAAATAAAGGAAACTTATGAAGCCGGGGGGGGGGGGGGGGGGGGGGAGAAAGAAAGGTGAAGAGAACCCGAACACAGGCACGCAAAACAAAGTGCACAAAAAACAGAGCACTAAAAAATCGCCGAAAAGCACTCAAGAAGCTCTTCAGGCCGAGTTCTGAAGAGCAGGACAAAATGTTGACCACCCTTCACTACAGTAGAAAAACAACTGCGGTAACCACACTCTCACGGCGGGAGGGAAGGCACTCATTCATGCGCAGTGGAGCGTGGCCCACGTTCCACAAAGCTTTTAATTGCTTGTTACAAGCTCCGGATCGGGGCAACGTGGGATCAGATTACCCATCAGTGAGAATAGGTAGGCCTGCTTGTCCTCGGAGAAAGGGTAGTTATGAAGTAATTTCTGGGGGGTGGGGAAGAAAAGTGAACAGTGGCGAGGCAGCTTGAAAGAAGAAATTTCCTAACTGTTTCACTATATGTATGTTTCTATACTGCAGAAGCTGAATTTCTTTTCCCACAAAAACGCAATGGCCAATTTTGGAGAGAAGGCTTTTTTCCTGTAACCCCCAATCCAATCTGGGCCATTTTTGAACTCGACATGTCTTTTCATATTTCTGCTCGGTTAAATCCTGCTGAGTTAGCCAATCCCGGATATTCAGTGGCAGTTAACCAGGTTGTGCAACCAAATATCCAAACTAAATGGGTTAGGGGCAGAGTTATTGCACAGCTGCAATTTAACCAGTTAGCGGTGATATTCAGACCGCTAACCGGCGGAGTGACCACAAAGTTAAGACAGCAAAAGGGTGCCTTAACTTCATGCACAGAGTAACCAGACACTGGTCTGAATAATGGCCAGTACCCAGAACTTCCAGGTCAGTGCACATCCCAGATATTCAATACCAGGAGCCACACATGCCCTGTGCATTGAATAGGGTTAGGTCAGCCTGTAGATGGAAGCGACTAATTGCTGCTGGCTGAATATCTTTTCTCCCATAATCCTCGCCCGGTTGGCCGTGGAGGAGGTGCGGACTACTATTTTCACACTCTTGTAGATTTCAACCTCTTCTTCTACCTCAGTCTCACTATTTTTCTTCCTTCGAAGTCCACTCCATCCGTCTATTTGCTCCTCTGCCTCTCCGAGTAGCAGTCATTTATTGACCCCCTGATAAGTCCCTTTCTTCCTTTCTCACTGACTTTGATGCTTGGCTTTCCTTCTTTCTTGAACCTTCATCTCCTTCCCTCATTCTTGGGGATTTTAACATTCATGCTGATGATCCCTCTGACTCATGCTTCTCAGTTTCTTGCTTTAACATCCTCTTTCAATCTTCAACTGTGCTCCACTGCCCCCACTCACCAGAATGGCCACTGTCTTGATCTTATCTTCTTCTCAAACTGCTCACTCTCCAGTTTCTGTGCCTCAACTCTTCCCCTCTCTGACCATCATTTGACAACTTTCACACTTAAACACCCTCCTCCCCAGTCCCATCCAATCTTAACCAATACATTTAGGAATCTTCAGCCTATTGACCCTTCTACTCTGTCCTCCAATGTTTCAAATCTCCTCTCTACCACTATGTTATCCAAGTCTGTCAATGAGGCTGTCTCTTCCTATAATACTATTCTGTCCTCTGCTCTGGATACTCTTGCTCCTCCCATTCCCCGTTCTGTAAAACGTACCAAACCCCAGCCTCGGCTGACCTCTAGAATCCACTACCTATGTTCCTGTGCCTGCTCTGCGGAATGCCTTTGGCTGAAATCCCGTGCCCACGCTGACTTCATACATTTCAAATTCTTGCTGACCTCCTTCCAGTCTGCTCTTTTCCTTGCCAAACAGGACTATTACATCCAGTTGACAAATTCTCTTGGCTCAAACCCTCGACATCTCTTTGCCACAATGAACTCTCTCCTCAAAGTGCCTTCACCTCCAACTCCCCCTTCACTTTCTCCCCAGACTCTGGCTGAGTTCTTTCATAAGGTTCACAAGATTAAACTTGAATTCTCAACCAGGTCACCTCCAACTCTCCTTCCCTTAGCCCATTCTCTCAACCCTCCAACCCCTGCCTCCTTTTCTTCCTTTTCTGAAATCACTGAAGAGGAAACTACACATCTTCTTTCCTCCTCAAAACTACCTGTTCCTCTGATCCTATTCCCACCCATCTACTTAACCCTATCTCTCCTACTGTCATCCCTTTTATCTGTCATATCCTCAATCTTTCACTGTCCACTGCGACTGCTCCTGATGCCTTCAAACATGCCGTAGTCACACCACTCCTTAAAAAACCTTCATTGGAACCTACCTGTCCATCCAACTATCGCCCCATCTCCCTCCTCCCTTTCCTATCCAAGATACTTGAACGTGCTGTTCACCTCCGTTGCCTTGACTTTCTTTCATCTCAAGCTACTCTTGATCCACTTCAATCTGGCTTTCGCCCCCTTCATTCAACTGAAACAGCACTTGCTAAAGTCTCCAATGATCTGTTCCTGGCCAGATCCAAAGGTCTCTATTCTATCCTCATCCTTCTCGATCTATCTGCTGCTTTTGACACTGTTGATCACAGCCTACTCCTTGATACGCTGTCCTCACTTGGATTTCAGGGCTCTGTTCTTTCCTGGTTTTCTTCTTATCTCTCCCAGCGTACCTTTAGTGTATACTCTAGTGGATCCTCCTCTACTTCTATCCCACTGTCAATTGGTGTACCTCAGGGATCCGTCCTGGGACCTCTTCTTTTCTCCATCTATACTTCTTCCCTTGGTACTCTGATCTCATCCCATGGTTTTCAGTATCATCTTTACCCTGATGACTCCCAGATCTACCTCTCCACACCAGAAATCTCAGCCAAAATCCAGGTCAAAGTATCGGCCTGCCTGTCTGACATTGCTGCCTGGATGTCTCAGCGCCATCTGAAACTAAACATGACCAAGACTGAGCTTCTTATCTTTCCCCCTAAACCAACCTCTCCTTTTCCCCCATTCCTGTGGATAACACTCTCATCCTTTCTGTCTCATCAGTTCGCAACCTTGGGGTCATCTTCGACTCCTCCCTCTCCTTCTCTGCACATATTCAGCAGACTGCTAAAACCTGTCGTTTCTATCTCTATAATATCACCAAAATTCTTTCTTTTCTGAGCACACTACCAGAACCCTCATCCACACTCTTATCACCTCTCGCTTAGACTATTGCAACTTGCTTCTCACAGGTCTCCCACTTAGCCATCTCTGTCCTCTTCAATCTGTTCAAAATTCTGCTGCACGACTAATATTTTGCCAGGGTCATTATGCTCATATTAGCCCTCTCCTCAAGTCACTTCACTGGCTTCCTATCCGTTTCTGCATACAGTTCAAACTCCTCTTATTAACTTATAAGTGCATTCACTCTGCAGCTCCTCAGTATCTCTCCACTCTCATCTCTCCCTACATTCCTCCCCGGGAACTCCGTTCATTGGGTAAATCTCTCTTATCTGCACCCTTCTCCTCCACTGCTAACTCCAGACTCCGTTCCTTTTATCTTGCTGCACCATATGCCTGGAATAGACTTCATGAGCCGGTACGTCAAGCTCCATCTCTGGCAATCTTTAAATCTAAACTAAAAGCCTACCTTTTTGATGCAGCTTTTAACTCCTAACCCTTATTCACTTGTTCAGAACCCTTATTTTATCATCCTCACTTTAATATTCCCTTATCTCTTGTTTGTCCTAATTAGATTGTAAGCTCTGTCGAGCAGGGACTGTCTCATCATGTTCAAGTGTACAGCGCTGCGTACGTCTAGTAGCACTTTAGAAATGATAAGTAGTAGTAATATTACCCCCATAATGTCTGCATTATTGTGACTCAAGAACAGAATTTTTAATTCTATTTTTTTTTTTTTAAATAGACCCGTTTCAATTAAAACAAGGGTAATCATTGTAAGAATGAAAACTACACATTGTTATACTTGATGATGACGAACTTTTACAGCACTTTATTCAATAACCAATGGAGGAAAAACTAGCACAGAGGTTAACAGATAGCACCAAATCATCAAGAGGAGGCAAAAACTACCCACAATTTTAAATGTTCATTGTAATTCCCAAAAATTCAGATTAGCAATACTGCCTCCTGTAACAATAATGTCAAACTTCTTTCTCATAACTCAATGGAAGAACATCTTGCAGCCCAAACACCATCTTCTGAATGGAAGTTTTGTACAACTATTTGAAGTAATATAGTTAACAGTTATCAGTCCAGCTTTGCCAGTTTTTCCTCCCTACCCTCCAGTCTCCATCCCAGTGCTCACTGTGTCCTCTAGAGGCCTCCTTAAATCCTTGCATGAAGAATTCTCTATTCCCCATTTCTGTTAACCTAGCTCTGTATAGATTGAATCCACATTGTTCTTTTTGAGTCAGCTAAGGACACCTAAAAGAGCAAGGAACCATGGGCATAGTACAGCTCGAACTTCCTCAAAAGCCACATGGAACCAGGTTAAGTGATGTGACCGTGACACCCAGAATCATTGCTAGATTGCAGTCAGTTCACTTCAGAAACTCTGTCAGGAGAGAGACTCACTCAAATAGCATGCTGGGGGAAAAGGACAGTCATCCTTTCAATGATGTGACTAGTAAATCCTCTGCACAAGAACAACCTTATCATTCGATGAGGTCAGGCCATCTGCTGAAAAAAAACCCCTATGCAATATGCAGCTTATTTCTGCTGCTGCTGGTCCTCCCTCTGTCCTGGCACCGTGACATTTCTCATCTTACTGAGTCCTGACAACAGCCCTCACAGCACCATACATGGAACAGGGCCCATGATAAGAGCACCAGGGAGAGACTAGTAAACTGGAAAGAGGAAGAAGAAAATCTGCCCTTTGAAGGAAGAGTGTGTGCAAATAGGGGAGAGGTAGAAACAAGTAATTCATCCTAATCAGTACCCCAAATACTCTACAACTCAATGACAGATTAAATTAGTACTTTGAAAATCATTACTTTTGAATAATTACAAGGTCTTCGGGTCAACAGGAAGAACAAGAACATGTCTCAACCTGTCCCTCACAATCTAGAGCTAAATGATAAAGTTACTAGAACATAAAACATTTGAAACATAACAGAAAATGTATATTCCATCACAGTCTTGGAGCTATTAAAAAAAAATTTTTAAACTAGAAGACCAAGAAAAGTGCAGCTGAAGAGCCAGAGGTACAGAAAGGTAACTGTATTCAAAAGGCAACACTGTATTAAGAAGCACTGAACATCAATGATGAAAGATGAAGTCACTTACCTTGCAGCTCACTCTTAATAAGGCAACTTTCCATCATGTACAGCAGCACAGTGACCATAACATCCAGGAGCTGGCACTCTTCTGTCACCTGGCGTGCTAGCTCCTCATTGCTAAACAGCTGAACACTGATATGCACAATTCTGTTGGACATGGTATCTGACTCATGACTTTTCTTCAGGGTCTTCATGATGAATGCATAGTGCTGAACAAAGGTTTTTGTAAAAGCAATCTGAAAATTAAAAAAAATTTGCAATTAAGCCAATCATTACCAGCTACTACTACTTAAAGCAGGGTTTTTCCTGTTTGGGAAGATGGGATAACCACTTCTACTTGTTTAGTCCAAAATCTCAAGGCGAAAGCCATGAACAACTCCTGAGGAAATTAGAAAGTCATGGGAAAAGAGGCAGGATTAATAATGGTCAGTATTTTCAATGGAGAAGGGAAGATGGTGGGGTTCCCCATGGGTCTGTATGGACTGCTGCTTTTATCATGTATAAATGATCTAGAGATGGGAATAATTAGTGAGATAATTAAATTTGTTGATGACACAAAGTTATTCAAACTTGTTAAATCTCAAGAGGACCTTAAGAGACTGGGAGACTGGGCATCCAAATAGCAGATGACAGTTTACGTCAACAAGTGCAAAGTGATGCACGTACGAATGAGGAACCAAAACTATAGCTACAAGATGCAAGGCTTCACATTAGGAGTCACCATCCAGGAAAAGGATCTAGGTATCATCCTTGATGATAAATTGAAACCCTCTGCTCACTATGCAGCAGTGGCTAAGCAAGCCAATAGAATGCTAGGAATTACTAATAAAGGAATAAGGAGCAAACCAGATTATTATAGTGCCTTTGTATCACTTCATGGTGCAACCACACCTTGAATATTGATGCAATTTTGGTCGCATCATCTTTAAAAAAAAAAATATATATATATATATATAGCAGAATTGGAAAAGGTACAGAGAAGGGCGACAAAAATAATAAAGAGGAAGGGACAACTTCAGTGGTGTGCTGGAGCAGGCTCTCACAGGCTCTCGAGAGCCGTTTCTTAAGTTTTTAAGAGTTTTGGGAGCCGGTTCTCCATGGCTACTTTAACAAATTGATCCCAAAATGTGGGCTTGGGCCCCTCCTAATTCTCTTTTACTTTGCTGGCAAGAGAGAGCCCCCTGTTAACAATTTACCAGCACACCCCTGGACAACTTCCCTATGAAGAAAGGCTAAAGGGGCAAGGGCTCTTCAACTTGGTGAAGAGACGGCTGATGGGAGATATGATAGCAGTCTATAAAATATTGAGTGGAGTGGAAATGGTTGAGATGAAATCACTTGTTTACTCTTCTCATAAATACAAGGACTAGGGGGCACGCAATGAAGCTACTAAGTAGTAAATTTAAAACAAATCAGAGAAAATATTTCTCTACTCAACGTGTAATTAAACTCTGGAATTTGTTGCCAGAGAATGTGGTAAAGCGAAGATACATACCTGTAGCAGGTATTCGCCGAGGACAGCAGGCTGATTGTTCTAACGATTAGGGTGACGTCCATGGCAGCCCCAGGACGGAAATCTTCCTAGCAACAAACTTTGCTAGAGCCTTCGAGCGCAAGGGCACACGTGGCCATCTTTCCGCCTGTCGCGCGAGAGTCCTGCTTTAGTTACATTAGAAAGCAATAACAAAGATAAAGGACATCTCCAAAGGGGAAGCGGGCAGGATTGTGAGAACAATCAGCCTGCTGTCCTCGGAGAATACCTGCTACAGGTATGTATCTTCGCTTTCTCCGAGGACAAGCAGGCTGCTTGTTCTCACGATTGGGGTATCCCTAGCACCCAGGCTCACTCAAAGCAACAAAGAAGGTCAATTAGGCCTCGCAACGGCGAGGACATAACAAGGATTGACCTATGAAGCAGAACATCTAACTGAGAGTGCAGCCTGGAACAGAAT
Organism: Microcaecilia unicolor; assembly: GCF_901765095.1. Lineage (NCBI taxonomy): Eukaryota > Metazoa > Chordata > Amphibia > Gymnophiona > Siphonopidae > Microcaecilia > Microcaecilia unicolor. Next base: position 230,192,117 of record NC_044037.1, read on the forward strand.
AAAAATGGGCCTAGGGGGGTGGAGTTGGATTCTAAACCCCAAACAGATTCTGCAGTACCGACTGCCCAAACCGAATGTCGCGTCGGCTATCCTGCTGGAGGCAGTAGTGAGATGTGAATGTGTGGACTGATGACGTCGCAGCCTTGCAAATCTCTTCAATAGTGGCTGACTTCAAGTGGGCCACCGACGCTGCCATGGCTCTAACACTATGAGCCGTGACATGACCCTCAAGAGTCAGCCCAGCTTGGGCATAAGCTAGCCAATTGGAAATGCTGCATTTCCCGATGGCGACTCCCCTCCTGTTGGGATCAAAAGATACAAACATTTGGGCGGACTGTCTGAAGGGGCTTGTCCACTCCAGGTAAAAGGCCAATGCTCTCTTGCAGTCCAAGGTGTGCAACTGACATTCAGCAGGGCGGGTATGAGGACGGGGAAAAAATGTTGGCAAGACAACTGACTGGTTCAGATGGAACTCCGACACAACCTTCGGCAGAAACTTAGGCTGAGTGCGGAAGACTACTCTGTTGTGATGAAACTTGAGATAAGGAGCATGTACTACCAAGGCTTGAAGCTCACTGACCCTACGAGCTAAAGTAACCGCCACCAAGAAAACGACCTTCCAGGTCAAGTACTTCAGATGGCAGGAATTCAGAGGCTCAAAAGGAGGTTTCATCAGCTGGGTGAGGACAACGTTGAGATCCCATGACACTGTAGAAGGTTTGACAGAAGGCTTTGACAAAAGCAAACCTCTCATGAATCGAACAACTAAAGGCTGTCCAGAGATAGGCTTACCCTCTACACGATAATGAAAAGCACTAATCGCACTAAGGTGAACTCATACGGAGTTGGTCTTGAGACCAGACTCTGACAGGTGTAGAAGGTATTCAAAGCAGGGTCTGTGTAGGACAAGAGCGAAGATCTAGGGCCTTGCTGTCACACCAGATGGCAAACCTCCTTCATTTAAAAGAGTAACACCTCTTCGTGGAATCTTTTCTGGAAGCAAGCAAGACTCGGGAGACATCCTCAGAGAGACCCATGGAGGCGAAGTCTAAGCTCTCAACATCCAGGCCTTGAGAGCCAGAGACTGGAGGTTGGTATGCAGAAGCGCCCCCTCGTTCTGAGTAATGAGGGTTGGAAAACACACCAATCTCCACGGTTCTTCGGAGGACAACTCCAGAAGAAGAGGGAACCAAATCTGACGTGGCCAAAAAGAAGCAATCAGAATCATGGTTCCGCGGTCTTGCCTGAGTTTCAGTAAAGTCTTCCCCACCAGAGGTATGGGAGGATATGCTTACAGAAGGCCCTTCCCCCAATGAAGGAGAAAAGCATCTGTCATGGGCCTGAACAGAACTGAGGGACTTTGTGATTGATCTGAGTGGCAAAAAGATCGACCAAGGGAGTGCCCCACGCTTGGAAGATCTTGCGCACCATGCCCGAGTTGAGCGACCAATCATGAGGTTGCATGATCCTGCTCAACCTGTCGGCCAGACTGTTGTTTATACCTGCCAGATACGTGGCTTTGAAAAACATGCCGTGACGGCAAGCCCAAAGCCAGATCTGAACGGCTTCCCAACACAGGGGGTGAGATCCGGTGCCCCCCTGCTTGTTGATGTAGTACATGGCACCCTGATTGTCTGCCTGAATTTCAATAATTTGATTGGACAGCCGATCTCTGAAAGCCTTTAGAGCGTTCCAGACCGCTCGCAACTCCAGAAGATTGATCTGAAGATCTGATTCCTGGAGGGACCAAGCTCCTTGAGTGTGAAGCCCATCTACATGAGCTTCCCACCCCAGAAGGGATGCATCCGTTGTCAGCACTTTTTGAGGCTGAGGAATTTGAAAAGTACGTCCCAAGGTCAAATTGGATCGAACTGTCCACCACTTAAGGGAATTGTGAAATTCGGTTGACAGCTGGATCCCATCCTCTAGATTCCCTGCAGCTTGATACCACTGGGAAGCTAGGGTCCATTGAGCAGATCTCATGTGAAGACGGGCCATGGGATTCACATGAACTGTGGAGGCCATGTGGCCCAGAAGTCTCAATATCTGCCGAGCTGTGATCCGCTGAGACGCTCTGGCCATGGAAACTAGAGACAGAAGATTGTCTGCTCCCGTCTCGGGGAGATAGGCGCGAGCCGTCTGTGAATCCAGCAGAGCTCCAATAAATTCCAGTCTTTGAACAGGAAGAAGATGGGACTTGGGGTAATAACAAACCGAGTAGCTCCAGCAGTTGAATAGTCATCTGCATGGACTGTAGAGCTCCTGCCTCCGAGGTGTTCTTCACCAGTCAATCCCAGTCCACTGCCAGGCATTTTGTAAATGCAGACGCGAGACCAAAGGGCAGCACACAATACTGGAAGTGCTGCGCTCCCAGACGGAATCGAAGATACTTCCTGTGAGCTGGAAGTATCGGGATGAGTGTATAAGCGTCCTTTAAGTCCAGAGAGCATAGCCAATCGTTTTGCTGAATCATGGGGAGAAGGGTGCCCAGGGAAACCATCCTGAATTTTTCTCGGACCAGGTACTTGTTCAGAGTCTAAGGGTCTAGGATGGGATGCATCCCCCATTTTCTTTTGCACAAGGAAATACCTGGAATAGAATCCCAGCCCTTTCTGCCCTGGTGGAACAGGCACGATTGCATTGGCGCTGAGAAGGGCGGAGAGTTCCTCTGCAAGTACCTGCTTGTGCTGGAAGCTGAAGGACTGAGATCTCAGTGGGCAATTTGGAGGTTTGGAGATCAAATTGAGGGAGTATCCTAACCAAACTATTTGGCGAACCCACCGATCGGAGGTTACAAGAGGCCACCTTTGGTGAAAAAATTTTAACCTCCCTCCGACCTGTAGATCGTCTGGCACGGACACTTTGATAGCGGCTATGCTCAGCTGGAGCCAGTCAAAAGCCCGTCCCTTGCTTTTGCTGGGGAGCTGCAGGGGCCCGTCTGGGCACACACTGTTGACGCGAACAATCGGGCTGAGCCTGAGAAGGCTGTCAGAAAGGAGGATTGTACCTACGTCTATTGTAGGCATAAGGAGCACTCCTTCTTCCCCGGAAAAAACATCTACCTAATGAGGTAGAAGCTGAAGGCGCCCGGCGGGAGAGATTGTCCATAGAGGTTTCCCGCTGACCCCCCCCCCCCCCCCCGGCAAGGGACATCCGCAAGCCGCTGCTGGACTTGATTGTCCAGGTCAGAGGCACGCAGCCATGAGAGTCTGCTTATCACTATACCTTGAGCAGCGACTCTGGATGCAACATCAAAAGAGTCGTAAGCACCCCTGGACAGGAATTTACGACACGCCTTCAGCTGCCTGACCACCTCTTAAAAAGGCCTGGCATGCTCCACAGGGAGCTTGTCCACCAAGTCCGCCCGTTGTTTTACATTGTTCCACATGTGGATGCTTGTGTAGAGCTGGAATGACTGAATCTTGGACATGAGCATAGAGGACTGATAGGCCTTTCTCCCAAACGAGTCAGAGTCCTAGATTCCCCGCCCCGGGGGCGCCGAGGCGAAATCTCTAGTACTCCTGGCCCTCTTGAGAGCGGAATCCACAACCATAGAGTCGTGAGTTAACTGCAACTTCATCAACTCAGGTTCTCCATGAACCCAATACTGGGACTCAGCTTTTTTAGGGATGGTGGGGTTAGTTAGTGGTTTCCTCCAGTTCCTCAGCAGTGTCTCTTTAAGGACATTATGCAGGAGAACAGTGGATGATTCCATAGGTGGAGAAGGATAGTCTTCGAGCATCTCAGTCCTGGGCTCCTCCTCAGTTACCACAGGGAAGGGAATAGCCACAGACATTTCCTGGACAAATTAAGAGAAAGAAAGACTCTCCGGAGGAGAAAGCTTTCTTTCTGGCGAAGGAGTAGGATCAGAGGGAAGACCACAAGACTCCTAAGAAGAGAAATATCTGGGATCTTCTCCTTCATCCCATGAGGTATCCTTCTTGGTATCAGACAAGAGTTCTTGAACTGCAGTCCGAAACCAGGCCCGTCTTGACGCCGAGGAACTATGTCCCCGATGGCGGTGCCAAGAAGTCGACCCCCGTGCCACCAGTGATGAAGCTCCCTCCATCAATGTTGACGTCGGAGACCTCACCACAGGCCCAGAGCCAGCTGCCGCTTCCATCAACGGTGCCGAAGGTGCAAGCACCTCCAGCACCGAACAGGCTGATGCAGCAACCTTTCCAGCAAACCTGGGAGAATGGCTCGGATGCACTCGTCCAGAGTCGCTGTCGAGCAAGGCTGCGGGGTCAGTGCAGGAACCAGGTCCAGAATCTGTGGAGGTCGAGGAGGTGGTACCAGGCTGTCCGAAGACCGACGAACCAACACCTCCTGAATGGAGGGTGAGCGCTCCTCCTGGTGTCGGCGCTTCACGGGTGCCGAATCCTTCAACGCCCTGGAGCTCCCGGTAACGTGCTTAGAAGGAGACCGATGATGATGCTTCTTCGCCTTCGCTCGATGCACGTCATTGATACTCCTCTGTACCGACGAGGAGGACATGGAATCCACACACCTCCTCAGGGTCGGGTCCGAGAGTGGTCGGTCCCATCGGGCCTACACAGCAGGAGTCTTCGAGACAGGTGGGGACCCACTCAACGGCTCACTGCTCCCAGTGTGTGGTCTCCGGTCAGCCATTACCTGCGCTCCTGAGGTCGATGCCATCTCCGGTGCCGATATCAAAGCCGCCGACCGCGGTACCGATGTTGACGTTGACAGCGAAGAACCGGGCGAAGCTCCAAAAAGACGATCCCGAAGAGCTTGTCTTGACACCTGTGTCCGCTTTTTCAAGCTAAGACACAACTTACATGCGTCTGGGCGATGGTCGGGTCCAAGGCACTGAAGACACCACGCGTGAGGGTCAGTACCCAAGATCGCTCGGTTGCTCAGAGTACACTTCTTGAAGCTGCTGGGCATCCTCAATGACATGGACGGAAAAATAGCGGCGGTGAAATCTAAATTCTCGATGGTGCCAAAAAATAAAGGCATAAAAATAAGAGAAACGCGGACGGGAGCGAAAGAAAACTTACAAGGACCAAAAACTTAGAAAAAAGGGTCTTTTTTTTTTCTTTTTTAATTTAAGGAATACAACGTAAAAGAAAAAGAAAAAGAAAATGAGGGAAAAGGAAACGAAAAACTGAAAAAATACATGAAGGCTTTTTCAGGGCGAACGGAGAGTGACCGCAAGCAGTCACTCCCTTACCGCAGAGAAAAAAAAACTAAAGTGGGACTCTCGCTCGACAGGCAGGAAGATGGCCACGCGCCCGCGCGCTCGAAGGCTCTAGCAAAGTTTGTTGCTAGGAAGATTTCCGTCCTGGGGCTGCCGTGGATCTCACCCTAATCGTGACAACAAGCAACCTGCTTGTCCTCGGAGAAAAGCAGTTAGCTTTGCAGGGTTTAAAAAAGGTTTAGATAATTTCCTAAAATAAAAAGTCCGTAAGTCATTAGGATGGAATTGGGAAAACTCTAGGATAAGCAGTACAACATCTGTTTTATTCTTTTGGTATATTGCCAGGTACTTGGAAACAAGATACTGGCAAGGGCTTGATGGACCTTTGGTCTGTCCCACTACAGCAAGGCTTATGCTTATGTTGTAATTCTACACCACTTTATGGACTCACGTCCTTAATTCATACCAAGCGGAAAAACAAGTCCCTTCTCAAAACACTTGCCATGAAATTTAAAACTGTATTCTAAATAGCACTGCATCACATCATCAGGACCCTCAGCTTCCCACATTTTTGCAGCAGGGGCCACAACACTCTATCCACAGAATTCCTCATTCCCTGCAAAATCACTGCAGAGACAGATCTGGAGAATCTGTAATGGCAGTGCCAACCGCAATCTCATCTTCCTCCCAATATAGCATTATGTGGTACAGTTCTGGCAGCACCCTAGAAACTCAAGCTATAGCCTCCTCCTCTGCTTCCCAGATGGACTGCTACACTTTGAACTGCACAGCTTGCCAATGCCCACTCTTTTTTGCTGCAGTCAAGAGGATTGGGGGAGAGGGAAGCACAAGGAAAGGTGAACAAGCGAACTGATATGAGAGCCAGGTAGGAAGGATGGACTGCTACACTTTGAACTGCACAGCATGCCAATGCCCACTCTTTTTTTCTGCAGTCAAGAGGATTGGGGGAGGGGAAGCGCAAGGAAAGGTGAACAAGCGAATGGATATGAGAGCCAGGTAGGAAGGAAAGCAAGCACATGTGGTGGGGCAAGGGGAGATCAAGTGAAGGGGCTGTGGAGTGCGACAGAGAAGGGACCAGTATCCATTCTCTCTGATGATAGATTCCCTCTTATCCCCTTCTCCACATCTCCTCAATCCCTTCTCCTTTCCTTATTCTCTTATCCCCCTTCTCCCTTCCCAAGACTAATTACAAGAATCCCTCCCCTCCCCCAACAAAAAAACTCAAATCAACTCGGCATATAAGAAAAGCTAGAATATGACTTCTGATAAGTTTTTAAAAAGCGGCATAGTTTAACATACAAATATGCCACAGAATTGCCACAGAATTTTTGAAAAATCTGCTGCTGAATTTGCAAGTTTGCCACAGGAAACCAGTAGCTACGATCATAGTTTTAATGCTACAACTATGGAAGAAATAGCTCCCTCATGTTCCGCCTACGCATTTTTCTAAGGAAACCTATTCTTGATGTAAAACCACATTTGTGGAGAAGAAAGGTAGTTTATCCATTCAACAGGGGCTTCAGTAAATTATCATTACTACTGGACATAAGCAGCAGCCCCAATTAGAATCTACAGTTTTCTACATACACTCAGCCATATCACTGAGCTAAGAGAACAGCTCCCTTAGGTTAGGAGGAGCATCATACTAGTTTAGCTTGCTTACTAATATTCCATCTGAACATTCAACTGTTCACAATCTCCAATGATTACTTCTGCTAATGTGATGATCAACAGACTCCATTCAATATGGCTTCATTCCCTCCCACCCCACACAAAGGCAGAAAGAGTCAAGTTGTGGTTTTTCAGAAGGGGGAAAGGGGCAGTTCAGTGTTGTTTTTTTTCTTTTTTTTTTTTTTATTCTCACTGATATACCTCCACTATCAAAGGCCATCCTGCTTGTATGTGGGAGTAGAAAAGAAAAACCACTGAAGATGTGAAGGATTAGAAATTGTATAGATGCCATGACAAATGTTACATATCAATTTAAAGTGTTCTCACTATTTAATATACAAAAAGAGCTTTATTACATTGCATCCTATCTACATTGTTTTCTGGATCATTTTCCTTCTACACTGTTAAAAAATTTCATTGGGTTCTTTGGTGAATGGGTCACTGAAGGACAGTTCTCTATAGGTTCAGCTAAAATAATCTCTCGTTGTCCTCAGGGTTGAAAAGGGGATCTTTAATCTAAGCTCTTGTTACCATCCAATTTCAAATATCCCTTTTTAGAGTACAATTATTGAAAAGGCTGTGGGGGAGAAGATGAGTGAGTTTTTGGAAAAAGTCATAATTGCTTATATAGGACAAGCTGGTTTTTGTAACAGCTCTGGCACCAAATCTGCCCTTCTGGTAAATAGGGATCTAGTGATCACTTTTTGGGCAAGTAATGATTCAGTGTTACTGGTTTTATTAAATTTGTCCAGTGCCTTATTGTTTGGACAGATGTTGGCAGCTGGGTCTAATTGGCCAAGTGTAGCAATGGATAAAATAACTTTTACCAGAGTTGGAAGGTGGCTATAAATAATGAGGTTTCAATAGTTCATAAAATAACCTGCGAGTACCACAAGGTTCATCATTTTTATCTCCTCTAATATTTTTTGTACACTTGGGGGTTCACCACATACCTTTATGACGGTACATAGGTGGTAGTTTCCCTGGGGACGAACCCAGATAAACGCCATCACATTTCAACTATTGTTTAGCTAACATAACAAACTTGCTAAAAAGCAGTTACTTAATGATCAATTGTCAAAAGACATATTAGGCTGGATTAGCAATCTATTAAAAAAAAAAAAAAAAAACAAGAATAGAGGACTTCATAATTCCTCCTCCTCCTTGAGAAGTGAAACTTTTGGAAGTTCAGCTACACAAGGGTATTACTTTGAACCTTAGATTCAGCCAGTTTTTTCAAGTGTGTGTCTTGAAAAGCAGGTGCATCGTTGTAGCTTCAAGCTACACTTGTCATTAGCAACATTGTTTACTGTAATGTGCTTTATGCTGTGGTTCCAAGGAAGGTAGTGAGGACAAAACACTGCTGCAACAGCAGTGACAGGCAGTTGTGGTACAAGTACACACTGCTGGTGCTATTCAGGGTTTACACCATATACAATTACAAACCTATGCTTTCTAAGCTGAGAGAGAGAGAGAGAGAGAGAGACAGAGAAAGAAAGAAAGAGAAAGAAAACAATGGTAATATATAGAAATAAAACAAAACATAGAAAAGAAAATAAGATACCTTTTTTACTGAACTAGCTAATGCATTTTTTTGATTAGTGTTCAAAGGTAACTCTTTTAATTCCTATTTATTACGAGTGGACCAACACGGCTACTACATCACTTTACTACGGATACAATCAAAGTGATTTTACATATTGTCTACATCTACTTTATTGTGTACCTGGGGGCAACAGAGGGTAAAGTGACTTGCCCAGTCACAAGGAGCTGCAGTGCAGTGCGAATCGAACCCAGTTCCTCATTCTCAGCATCACATAAGCAGGACCCTCAACCTCCCATATTAGTATCAAAAGTCTGGACTAAGATTTACCTTCTGGTAGTCCACCATAAAAATACAATATTAGTATTGAAGAGGTCTTTTGAAAGCTTGGACTTGCACTGGGACATACTGCAAGTGGTACATACAGGCTGCATTATGGATTGCTACAAAGACATTATGCTATTTCCCGTCTTTCTCTATTCTATTCTTTTCTTTTTTTTTTTTTTTTTTAAATACCTAGGATTCTACTCCCTTTCTGACTGGACTAAGGATATCAATGTATTGTCCACAATGATACAAAAGTCCTGTTTCTCAGTGATGACTCCTAATGTGGAATCCAGATTTATGTACTCAGTTTGAACTGCTTTTTCCCTATATGTATCACTTTGCAGTTATCCACATTAAATTTCATCTGCTATTTTGACACCTACTCCCCCAGTCTTAAAAGGTCCTCCTGCAATATCTCACAATCTGCTTGTGATCTAATAACTCAGAACAATTTTGTTGCTATCTGCAAATTTGATTCCCCCTCATTTCACGCTTCATTTTCCAAATCATTTATAACTATAGTGAAGAGTATCTGTCATGATACATATCACTCTACTTCTGTCCACTGAAAAAAAAACCCTGACTATTTAGTCCCACTTTGTTTCTTCCTCTTATCACTTTTTAATTTCCTGAGGTTTCACTCATGAGAGACTTTATCCAATGTCTTCTGAAAATCCAAATACACTTTATGTCGACTGGCTCACCTTTATATTAAATTAAATGTGGATAAAACATTTATATTCTTGCCCCTCTCCCCAGGTGGCTAGTTACAATTGATTTAAATGATCCTTCTTCTGAAGTGGCTATACAGTGGGGGAAATAAGTATTTGATCCCTTGCTGATTTTGTAAGTTTGCCCACTGACAAAGACATGAGCAGCCCATAATTGAAGGGTAGGTTATTGGTAACAGTGAGAGATAGCACATCACAAATTAAATCCGGAAAATCACATTGTGGAAAGTATATGAATTTATTTGCATTCTGCAGAGGGAAATAAGTATTTGATCCCCCACCAACCAGTAAGAGATCTGGCCCCTACAGACCAGGTAGATGCTCCAAATCAACTCGTTACCTGCATGACAGACAGCTGTCGGCAATGGTCACCTGTATGAAAGACACCTGTCCACAGACTCAGTGAATCAGTCAGACTCTAACCTCTACAAAATGGCCAAGAGCAAGGAGCTGTCTAAGGATGTCAGGGACAAGATCATACACCTGCACAAGGCTGGAATGGGCTACAAAACCATCAGTAAGACGCTGGGCGAGAAGGAGACAACTGTTGGTGCCATAGTAAGAAAATGGAAGAAGTACAAAATGACTGTCAATCGACAAAGATCTGGGGCTCCACGCAAAATCTCACCTCGTGGGGTATCCTTGATCATGAGGAAGGTTAGAAATCAGCCTACAACTACAAGGGGGGAACTTGTCAATGATCTCAAGGCAGCTGGGACCACTGTCACCACGAAAACCATTGGTAACACATTACGACATAACGGATTGCAATCCTGCAGTGCCCGCAAGGTCCCCCTGCTCCGGAAGGCACATGTGACGGCCCGTCTGAAGTTTGCCAGTGAACACCTGGATGATGCCGAGAGTGATTGGGAGAAGGTGCTGTGGTCAGATGAGACAAAAATTGAGCTCTTTGGCATGAACTCAACTCGCCGTGTTTGGAGGAAGAGAAGTGCTGCCTATGACCCAAAGAACACCGTCCCCACTGTCAAGCATGGAGGTGGAAATGTTATGTTTTGGGGGTGTTTCTCTGTTAAGGGCACAGGACTACTTCACCGCATCAATGAGAGAATGGATGGGGCCATGTACCGTACAATTCTGAGTGACAACCTCCTTCCCTCCGCCAGGGCCTTAAAAATGGGTCGTGGCTGGGTCTTCCAGCCCGACAATGACCCAAAACATACAGCCAAGGCAACAAAGGAGTGGCTCAGGAAGAAGCACATTAGGGTCATGGAGTGGCCTAGCCAGTCACCAGACCTTAATCCCATTGAAAACTTATGGAGGGAGCTGAAGCTGCGAGTTGCCAAGCGACAGCCCAGAACTCTTAATGATTTAGAGATGATCTGCAAAGAGGAGTGGACCAAAATTCCTCCTGACATGTGTGCAAACCTCATCATCAACTACAGAAGACGTCTGACCGCTGTGCTTGCCAACAAGGGTTTTGCCACCAAGTATTAGGTCTTGTTTGCCAGAGGGATTAAATACTTATTTCCCTCTGCAGAATGCAAATAAATTCATATACTTTCCACAATGTGATTTTCCGGATTTAATTTGTGATGTGCTATCTCTCACTGTTACCAATAACCTACCCTTCAATTATGGGCTGCTCATGTCTTTGTCAGTGGGCAAACTTACAAAATCAGCAAGGGATCAAATACTTATTTCCCCCACTGTATCTATTGCAAAATCTGACTGTAGTGCTATGGAGGGACATGCAGCAGCAGAGAAACATGATCCACAAATTTCTATGGAGGAGGAAAAAGTCATAGATGATTTTTTTTTTTTTGTTACATGTTGCACAAAGGAGGCTTAGGGCTTCCTGACATATAGCATGTCTTAAGGTAGGCATGAGACTAGGCAGAAGAGACAAGTAACTTTTGCAATAGAGTGACAGATAGCCCATCCTCCTTATGCACTACTGCATGCCGGTGGAAAAGATTTAATCAGCACAAATAAAACATTTTAAAATAATCAATGAGAAGGCGATCACGTGATGGATTGAGGGTAGAGGACGTGATTTTCTTCCCTCCAGAGGTAATCCCCCCCCCCCCCCCCCCCCCCGGAAACCAACCAAAACTGCAGAATTCAGCGTAAAAGACCTGAAACAACAACTAACAGACTCTGGATGTCTAAGGACCCCTATGTAGTCAGAGAAAACCGGACGATGCCTGGAAGAACTACTAAAAAAGACCCAGAAAAACAGCGAGGGGCTGGAGAAACCAACATGGCGTCGAGCCCAAAACCGGATACCGCTCCATTGTTTAATTCATCACAACTGCAACAAATAACAGAAGCGGTGAAATCTGCGTTGGAGCCGCAATTAACCCGACTCTCGGACTAGCTTACAGGAGTGGACACTCTTTTAGAAGAAACAACAAGGCGAACAGGAGAACTAGAGGTATGGGTGTCAGAGATAGAAGACTCGGAAACCAGCATGGCGACGACCATTAAAGACCTCCAATGTGAACAGAACTCACTTGCACAGCACATAGACGACCTAGAAAACAGGTCAAGGAGGTCGAACCTTCAATTCATTGGTATCCCAGAATCCATTCCAGATTGCTCCTTACCTTCTCAGCTAGAACGCTGGCTAAAGTCCGAATTTGTGCTATCCGACAGTGCAGGCCCGCTGTGTCTGGAACGGGCCCACAGACTAGGAAAGAGGCTAAATACTGAAAGCCGACCTCGAGTAGTGATCATTAAAGTTCATAACTTTATTCACAAGGAAGAAATCTTAAGAGGTGTTCGCCTGAAGTGGGACACTTTGACCTTTGAAGGAGCGAGCGTAAAGGTATTTCAAGATTATTCATTGTCATTGCAAGAATGAAGGAAAGCCTTCAGCCATATTTGCAAGCACTTGGTGGAGAAGAAACAGTGGTTCATGCTAACCTACCCAGCCCAGCTAAAGGTCCAAACAGAGGGCTCTTGGAAGGTATTTCAATCACTGCTTGAAGCACAAGAAGCGCTGCTTTGTGAGACCCAGGCTGTTTCGGGCCAAGGCTGATTAGAATGGGCGGACTTGTGATGACTAGACAGTTAAAGAGCCTAAGAGGAAGGTTTAATGGAATGGTTTAAGACTTATAGCGGGATCAGAAGGACATCTTTGGTCCACTCAAAAGAACTTTACAGAAGACCTTGAATGTGGTAAATTAAGAGTTGATATGATAATACGGGCTGGGAGTGATAACTGTGTTTCGGGAATTTTATAAATGAAGTATGGAAGGTGGGAGGAGGGGGGCCCACCATTGCTGGATCAGCACCCGATGTTGGGAGAGGGGAGTGTAGGGTTAACAGATGGGGAACAAGGAGGGAGGGGGGAGGAAGGAGGGGAGGGAGGGGAGAGAGGGAGGGAAATTACTAGAGGATTGTTCTGGGAGAAGGGGTTGGATCTGACTGAAGAAAGTAAGTGCACCAGGAGGCAGCGGAGACCATTAAAGAGAAGTTGTGATAATTCTAGGCTGAGGAGTTTAGAGCAGAATATTCCTGAGGAAGAGCAGGGGCCCTGGGTGAGCTGGGAACTGGGGACCCCCTTGGATAAGTCACACTGCAATATGAGACAACCGGTCAAAGCAAATGGCAAGGTTCATAACATGGAATGTGGGGGGTATAACCACACCGCTAAAGCGGGCAAAGATATTAACGGCATTGCAGAGACACAAAGCAGACATAGTATGCTTGCAGGAAACTCGCTTGTCAGCAGAGGAACACCAGAAGTTGAAGCGCACCTGGGTGGGAGAGGTACATGCAGCATCGGCAGAAGGGAGGCGGAGAGGAGTGGCAATTCTGGTCAGAAAGGGCCTTACGGCTAAATCACAATTGATTCAGGGAGATCCCCAGGGGAGATATGTGATTGTTCATTTATGGTTGCAGCACAAAGAATACCTAGTGGTAGCATTGTATGGACCAAATCTTTATGATCGGTCATATAATACAAACATGCCTTCCATACAGATCCTTACAGCTACTAATCCTGGGTGACCTTAACTTGGTAGCAGATCCTTTACTGGACTGCTCATCGCCCAGGCGAGCAAATAGAGGAGGGCCGGGGGTCGAGAGTCCTTATACAGTTTATGCAATCGCTTAATACAGTAGATGCGTGGCGGACGCTACATCCAGATGAACGTGACTTCAAACATCTTTCACGAGTCCATGGCACTTGGTCTCATATAGATTACATTTTAGTGGACCAGAACTATTAACACAAGTGAGGGCAGCGGAGATTGGGCCAGAGGAAATAGCAGACCATGCGATGGTATGGATAGACCTGGCAACTAAAGATTCCTACCAAAACAGGGCAGGATGGCGCTTTCCATCTTATCTAGCATCTGATAGAGAATTTAAACAATACATTCAAGAAAGATGGGAGGAATATGTAAAATTCAATGCTGACTACAAGAATCGACTGTCTATATTTTGGCAGGCTGCCAAAGCAGTCTTGCGTGGAGCAGTGATTGCTTTTACGGCAAAACGCGAACGTAGAATTACAGGGGCTATAACTAATTTAGAAAAAAGGTCCCAAAAAGCAAAGCGTAGGTACATCCACTCCCCAAGTGGCTATCTTAAGGAGCAAATGCAAATAGCGCAAATAGCATTAAATACACTGCTGCATGAGTGAGCCTCCAGTACGCTAGTGTTTAGGAAATATAAACTACAAAGATATGGAAATAAAACAGGGGCCCAGCTGGCGTGATTAGTTAAAAATTGGGGAGGGACAAGAGTAATCGCAGCGGTGATAGACCATGAGGGTACCATCCAAAATAGGAGTGAACAGGTGGCGCAGGTATTCCATAAGTTCTTTGGCGCCATATATGAATCACATTCCCCCTCCCCCCTCCTCGAATGATGTAGAGGAGTATTTGAATAAAGCGGAAATGACCCGACTATCAGAACAAGAGCTGGGGAGCTTAATAAACCAATTTCGGGGAAAGAGCTGCAAGAAATTATCAAATCCCTACCTACCCACTCACTCAGCTCCGGGGCCAGACAGATTCCCAAGCGAGTTCTATAAAATGCTGGCTCCCTCAATAATAGGGCCACTACAAGATTATTATGAAGAGGTGGTAGAACTTAGGGAATTCCCTGCCTACGTAAATGAAGATTTAATCACCTTACTCTTAAAGCCGGGGAGACCAGAAGTACAGGCAGATTCTTATAGACCGATATCTTTAATAAATGTTGACATAAAAATTTTGGCCAAACTACTCGCCAACAGACTTCAAGAGTATCTACCCCACATAATCGAGCCAGAATAAGTAGGATTTGTTTGCAATCGCCACTCAGTGGTGAATGTGAGACGTCTATTGCTGGCAATGGCCCAAAGCCAGCATACTCAATCTGCGGCAATGCTGGTCAGCTAGACGCTGAGAAAGCATTTGATAGAGTGGGATGGGAGTATATGTTTAAAGTGTTGAGGCATATTGGAATACGGGGATGGGCATACCAGGTGATAAAAGCACTCTACTCGAATCCCACAGCCTCAGTGCTGATTAATGGAACAAGAAAGCAGCAGTTCCCAATAGCACGTGGGACACAACAGGAATGCCTCTTATCCCCAATACTGTTTTTACTATCCATAGAACCTTTGTTAAGAAGTTTGAAAAAAGAGAACAGAATAGTTGGGGTTGAGGTGGGGGGCGAGAGGGTGAAAATGATGGCTTTCGCGGACGATCTACTGATTGTGACAACTTGCCCTAACTCCTCTCTGCCGACCCTATTGAACAGAATATCCCAATTTAGTACCATTTCTGGATTCAAGGTTAATTTAGATACTGCACATTCAGCCAGACCTAGATCCCTCCAGGGTAGAGAACCACCCTAGGTTGAGACCAGCAGAGGTGATCAAATACTTGGGAGTACAAATTTCTCGAGATATGTCTAGACTCTATGAGCTCAATATCCAAAAGCTGTTAGCTGAGACAACAACAAAATCGAGGCAATGGCAGGCATTTCCCATCTCGCTTTTAGGGCGCATTGCATTGTACAATATGGATGATTATACCATGTTGGTTATATGTGTTTCAAGTAGTACCACTGTACTTTACAAATAAAGATGAGAAAATTGAATGCAATGCTACAGAGATACTTGTGGCAAGGGAAGAGACCGAGATTGCCTTTAGTCATGATGTATATACCAAGAGAATATGGAGGATTGGGTTTGCTGAGTATCTGCAATTTAACAATAGCTTGTACCATGCGACATATCAATGACTGGTTCCATACAACTTCAGACTTTTCAGCAACCAATATGGAACTTCGATTATTTGACCCCTACCACTTTAGCAATGCACTACATGGGCTGGATAGTAATATTTCTCCTGTTTTGAAAATCTCCAATATTATGCCATCCGCTCAAAAGGCTTGGAAATGGATTTGCAAACTTCATCACTGCCCTTCGAGAACGACTCCTTTCCTGGCAATGTGTGGGAACTCGGATTTCAACATTTGATAGATGGAAGGGACGAGGGATAATATATTTACAACAGATACTTACTGAGGAGGGGAAGATTAAATCCTTCGCAGAACTTCAAGGCCTCCAACTTCTGAAACCGAAAGACTACTTCCATTATTGGCAATTGCAGCATTATTTGGCTAGCCTGCCATGGGAGGCATTGACAGAGGACATACAGGAGGAATTAGCCTCGGCTTTCTCCCTTAATTCACAACAAAAGGTTCCCTTTTTGCTCACCACAGACATATTAAGGACACTAAGCCTGAGTTGAACTATGCAAAGTATGCAAGGGAATGGGGGAGAGACCTCTCAATTGAAATGACTTCAAGTTTGTTTAAAGAACATGTGCTAGCTTTGCGACTAGTGACACCACTACCATCACATTGGGAACTACAATACCGCTTTGCTCTTCAACTTCACATCCTGCCCCAGCGAGAATTCTACATGGGCATTTCTCTCGATGGAGCTTGTCCTAAGTGTGGGGGGAGTGGAGCGACGTTGGGACATATGTCTTTGTCCTGTCCGAAGGTTATAAAGTTTTGGAAAAGCCTTCTCAAACAAGTCGCCTATATGTGGACAGCGGGATGAGATTACTCCCCTCTACTATTGTTTGGCAAGCCTAGTTTGAGTGCTCCAAGCCCAAGGGGATATAAAGACTTTGTGAAACGAGCTACTATTATAGCAAAGAAAACCATACTTTTGGACTGGTTCACCCACAGTGGACCATCAATCCAGATGTGGAGAATCCAGATGGTATCACTCCTGCGAACGGAGAGACTGATGTTTCAGGAATGCTCACAACAAGAAATTAAAAAGTTCCAAACCAGATGGGGCCCATTTTTGGAGACGCTTCCTCCTGGAGCAAGAAGCCAACTATTAAACATGTAATATGCAGAATTGTTAAAACAGTATCCAACCAACTGAATTAAAGATAGAATAGGAACAGTTAAAGGAATAGAGAACGGTGAGGTGGGTATATGGGGAAGATAAGAGGGGAAGGAGGGAGAAGTTGGGGGTTTACTAAAAAATTGAAGATGACTCAATGCTCAGTTTGTTATAATGTGAATGTACAATATATGTATTGTGCCATCAATAAAAATGATTTAAACGTAATCAATGAGATGAACCTAGGAAAAGGAGGACAACAACATTATGGAGTCTCTAGTAGGAACTCCATAAACTGCACATAGTAGGTAATGATTATTTTCCTCCAGACATGCAGGGCATGGAATTTCAGCAGTAACAGTAGTGTAGGCTTAGTTGTACAGAACAATTAAAAGAGGAAGGGCAACCCACAGTGGTGGCCTTTGTAACACTGAAGATAAATTATGGTTTGAGAGATGTAGAATTACTGTTACCTCCAAGTGCCTCATTATATAACTGGGCTTCTGGTGTGTAACCCAGAGGCCTTGGAACACACAGATTTTAATATGATTTGACCTCAGGACAGAGAGGAGAAAGAGTTAATAGGAACATATTACAAAATGTGTGTGTAAGTATAGGGTCTCCCCGTTTCAACAGAGTGCAGAAGTAGGCAAGGGACACTGAAGGGGATTATACCAAAGAGGATTTCCTAGAGGGAGAAAGGGGAGAAGAGGATTTAATGTATAGTATACAATTGAGAGAAACACATACAGATCTTACATAGGAAGTACATGCATCCTAGATGGGTCAGTAAGTGAGGACCAGAGTATCCATTTGCTGCCCCAAATGTGACAGAATGACATACATGCATTGCTTATGGCAACGCTAAAAAATTAAAGCATATTGGAGGTATCTGGAACAGTTGCTCGGAAGCAACTACCAAAAATGGTGCAGACATGTCATCTGGATTTAGAATCTGCTCAAACATTTTTTTTTTTACACCCAGAGATCCCCATACTTAGTTCTATGGCAAAATCAGATTCATATACTTCTCTGAATGGCGTGCCTATCAGTGCTATATTCAGAAGAAAGTTATTAACCAGTTTATACACTAGTGGGAACCTTTCATAGGCTAACAAGACTAGTTTGCTTGAGATGGGGATGGTGAAGGTATCAATGTGACCAAGTATGGTATCCATACCACCACTGCCGACAAGAATATAGCTGATTGGTTGATCAGAGATCATAGACACAGCCTAAGTTGTAGTAGAGAGCTAGTTGTAGTAGAGAGCTAGAAGTGAGAAAATCTGAACTACAATGAAAAAAACCTTGAGAAGCACAACTGAGAATTTTTTTGTGTTTACCAACGTATGCTAATAATATGCTTCTGAACATATCCCCTTGTCCCTTCCTCCCTTCTCACCCATTACGTCCCTCACCCGTAACTGTCTTGTTTGTCTGTATTACTTAGATTGTAAGCTCTTTTGAGCAGGGACTGTCTCTTTGTATCGGGTGTTCAGCGCTGCGTGCGTCTGGTAGCGCTATACAAATGCTAATAATAATAATATTTTGTGCATAAACTGGAGAAGAAAAGAAGGGTAAAGCCATGAATGGATGTTCACTGAAAAATATCATTTTGGTAACAATGTAAGGATAAAATATCTATGTAGATCATAGCAAAGGGGGGAGGACAAAGCCCACCCGCCTGTCCTTATTTTCCCCTACTGGGGAAGGGGGAACAAGGAAAAGAAAAACACGTAATTTTCAGCTTGGGTAAACTCACTGTATGTTTGAAAACAGATTGTTAATGCGTTGAGCCGGAATGTGTTTTCAATAAACACTAGTTTTATAATTGAAAAAACAATTTCTCCTTTCCCAAGGAACATTTATACGCCTCTTTACCATGAAGTTCAATGGGAATTCCAAAACAACATAACAAGGATACAACACATCCTTACATCCACAGGTGCACAGCAAACCTAGAAAACATTCTCCAGTAATAAAATGCACCAAATGCACAAAGAAAAAGTAACAAACAAAAAAATAGCATAGCTAAAGAAACAAATAAATATAGAATAACCACATTTTAAGGGCACACCAAAATTGACTATAAACCGTCATACTAAGCAGTCCTTCGGGCAACAAATTCTACAGTTCTGAACCTCTTCCTGAAACAATTTTGTTTTAGTTTCCTGCCATTGAAACCACTTTGCCGCTGTCAGAACTAACCAGGCTTCTTTTCAAATGCAACTGACGTAGGACATGGAAAAATTATTTTCTTTCCTTTAATCATACCAGACCAGACTAGACTAATGGGTTGTATCCATCTACCATCAGAAGGAGACAGAAAAAATAATTTCAATTAATTTGCCCCTTAAGGGTATCATGCAGCCTCGTCATCAATACTAGACTCACAAGCTATAGCAAAAGCAGTCTTACCATTAGGGTGGGAAAACCCAAAAATGGAAGAACCACAAAGGCCAAAAAATGACCAGCCTAAGACCCTGACAGGACAATACAGCAGGAGAGGACAAGAAGACCACAGTGCACCCTCGGTGAACTACCCAAGTGAGACAAATGTACAGAGCAGTATCCCTTGAAGAAACTGCACCAGAAGGACTCAACAAGAGTCTCCTGATCGTGGGATGAGACCATCTCACCATGAAAGAGTCAGAGAGGCACCAGGAAAGATGCCAGTGCCCTAGGCCCCAGAAGAGCTCGCATACAATGGCCTAGAGAGCAACGGAAGCCACCGAAAAATAGAAACAGAAGAAAGAGGAAGCCATGCACCATTCTCCAAGACTGCACCGCAGCAAACCCCTGCCATAGCCTCAAAATGAAGTTCTGAAGAGTGTCTGAAACCAGCTCGAAGCTCTACAGGTAGACCAAAAGGGGCTATGTCCTACCAATAGAGATGGATGTATGCTCTATGTACAGGAATGAAGCCAAACTGGAATCATGAATCTGGTATGTTCCCATACAGACCTGGAGTCAGGGATGAAATCCAGAGGTGGAGATGCGCTCCAACCCCCAGCCAATAATGGAGAGAATCTCCATAGAGACAGATGCAATCAAAGTCTCAAAGGCCGAGACAGGGCCAAACATCACTGGCATAGATGGGCCTGACCCCATCCGGAGATGGAATTACTCCTCACTTGCAGAAATGGGCTACATGTTACTAGAGAAAGAGACCCACTGCACAGCCAAAAATGGAGCCACACTCCACAATCAGAAATGGAGCCACACCCTACAGCCAAAGAAGGAACTATGCTCCCCATCCAGAGATGAAGCCACAATCCCATCCAAGTATGGAACTACATTCCACCCCCAGAGACTCAGCTACACTACACAACCAGAAATGGAAAGGGAGCAACGCTGCCCATGTGGCGACGGTCCTATGCATTCCAACTGCAGAGGAGATGGAGGAGCACTCGACATCCAGAGACAGAGCCATGGTCAGCATCCAGAGGTGGGACCACTCTCTACCATCAAAGAAGAAGCGACCCTCCAGGTCCCGCTACATACAAGGAAGGGGCCTTGCGCAACATGCAGAGATAGAACCGTGCTGAACTGACCAAAACAGCCCTGCATTCAAGATGCCGTGCTCAATGGACATAGAAGGAGCTGCACCCATCTTGTAGATACAGAGCTTCTCCAAGTCTACAGTGTGTGACCTATGAGAGAGTGTCACGTCTCTGAAACATCAAAAGGGAGCCACACTCAACAGGTGTAGAGGGTGCTACATCTTACCTACTGAGACAGAGCCTCGCCTCATATGGAGAGATAGAAGCCAGGAACACTCCAAAGGAAGGGAGTTACAAACCGAACATGCAGACGTCGAGGTGCTCCAATGCTGAAGAAATGCTGCCGTGGTCAACCTGCACATACGAATCAGCAATCTGAAGACAATGTCTCAGGGACACGTCAAGATCCCCCAACATACAGAGATAGAGCTGCACTCCCATAAAGAAAAGATGGTGCAGCCAACTCACTGAGAGGGAATCTGTGTCAAAAAGGTCGAGGAGGAACTGCACTGACCATGTAGAGACATAGCTGCTGGCACCAAGGCCGCTCACACCTGATACAATGTGGAGCCAAGCACAATATGCAGTTATGGAGCGGGCGCACTATGTAGAGTTGGATATGTGCGCTACTTTTATACAAATGCGTCAAACTGCAACAATAGATCAACTGCGCTCCAACTCTGAAAAGAAGCATGTCACACAAACGAAGAGAAGGTGCGCCCAAAATGGCAACGCCGCAAAGAGGTAATGACCCCAGCTGAGAAGGAGCAACGTCCTACCTGCAGAGAAAGAGATCTCCACTTGCAGCCTCAGTGTTCCCCCACTCTTTCTAGCATTGTTCAATATCTACCTCAGCTCACTAGGCAATCTTCCTCTGGATGACGGCATCATCTTACTATCATATGCAGATGACATCTTTCTGCTCTACCCAGTGAGGGGAACCTCAGACATCCTCCTTCCATCAAGTATTATATTTCCTATATAGACAGTTGGGCTTCCAGACACTTCCTAAGTCTAAACAAGCAAAAGGCAAATATAACCTGGTTCGAGGATAATATACAGTGGTGGAAATAAGTATTTGATCCCTTGCTGATTTTGTAAGTTTGCCCACTGACAAAGACATGAGCAGCCCATAATTGAAGGGTAGGTTATTGGTAACAGTGAGAGATAGCACATCACAAATTAAATCCGGAAAATCACATTGTGGAAAGTATATGAATTTATTTGCATTCTGCAGAGGGAAATAAGTATTTAATCCCTCTGGCAAACAAGACCTAATACTTGGTGGCAAAACCCTTGTTGGCAAGCACAGCGGTCAGACGTCTTCTGTAGTTGATGATGAGGTTTGCACACATGTCAGGAGGAATTTTGGTCCACTCCTCTTTGCAGATCATCTCTAAATCATTAAGAGTTCTGGGCTGTCGCTTGGCAACTCGCAGCTTCAGCTCCCTCCATAAGTTTTCAATGGGATTAAGGTCTGGTGACTGGCTAGGCCACTCCATGACCCTAATGTGCTTCTTCCTGAGCCACTCCTTTGTTGCCTTGGCTGTATGTTTTGGGTCATTGTCGGGCTGGAAGACCCAGCCACGACCCATTTTTAAGGCCCTGGCGGAGGGAAGGAGGTTGTCACTCAGAATTGTACGGTACATGGCCCCATCCATTCTCTCATTGATGCGGTGAAGTAGTCCTGTGCCCTTAACAGAGAAACACCCCCAAAACATAACATTTCCACCTCCATGCTTGACAGTGGGGACGGTGTTCTTTGGGTCATAGGCAGCACTTCTCTTCCTCCAAACACGGCGAGTTGAGTTCATGCCAAAGAGCTCAATTTTTGTCTCATCTGACCACAGCACCTTCTCCCAATCACTCTCGGCATCATCCAGGTGTTCACTGGCAAACTTCAGACGGGCCGTCACATGTGCCTTCCGGAGCAGGGGGACCTTGCGGGCACTGCAGGATTGCAATCCGTTATGTCGTAATGTGTTACCAATGGTTTTCGTGGTGACAGTGGTCCCAGCTGCCTTGAGATCATTGACAAGTTCCCCCCTTGTAGTTGTAGGCTGATTTCTAACCTTCCTCATGATCAAGGATACCCCACGAGGTGAGATTTTGCGTGGAGCCCCAGATCTTTGTCGATTGACAGTCATTTTGTACTTCTTCCATTTTCTTACTATGGCACCAACAGTTGTCTCCTTCTCGCCCAGCGTCTTACTGATGGTTTTGTAGCCCATTCCAGCCTTGTGCAGGTGTATGATCTTGTCCCTGACATCCTTAGACAGCTCCTTGCTCTTGGCCATTTTGTAGAGGTTAGAGTCTGACTGATTCACTGAGTCTGTGGACAGGTGTCTTTCATACAGGTGACCATTGCCGACAGCTGTCTGTCATGCAGGTAACGAGTTGATTTGGAGCATCTACCTGGTCTGTAGGGGCCAGATCTCTTACTGGTTGGTGGGGGATCAAATACTTATTTCCCTCTGCAGAATGCAAATAAATTCATATACTTTCCACAATGTGATTTTCCGGATTTAATTTGTGATGTGCTATCTCTCACTGTTACCAATAACCTACCCTTCAATTATGGGCTGCTCATGTCTTTGTCAGTGGGCAAACTTACAAAATCAGCAAGGGATCAAATACTTATTTCCACCACTGTACCAAATAGTCCTATAGTCTTAGCCTCAGGTGAAAGCTTACAAATTGACAGATCTTCCAGAGGTCTTGGGATCATCCTAGAATCCACTCTTACATTTGAAAAACAGGTCACAGCCCTGTGCAAAAAAGTTCTTTTTAAAGCGCAGGGAACTGTGAGCAATCAGGCCACACTCCTACCTCAACTAGATTACTGCAACTCCTTATATTCCCAATCAACAGAAGCTGAAAGCACACCTACAACTACTACAGAATACTGTAGCTAGCCCAATTTCAGGCCTAGGTCGGTTTAACAGTGTTTCTCTGGTACTGAAGGAACTACACTGGTTACCTATCACACAACAAATTAGATCCAAAACACTTTTTTGATCTAACGCAAAAAGGCTGGTGAACTTACTGGAAATTCCTTCCTCCTCAAAAAAACCTTTGCTGGGGCGGAGCAAGATGGCGGCGGCGTTGACAACGCTCCACGAGTAACTCCGGGTATGCGAGGTTTTAAACCCTATCTTCGAGTGAATTTTTCTTCAGAAATATTTTTCTTTTTTTTTTTAAATAGTTTCCTTTATAATGCCACACACGAAGAGAAAGGGTTTGGTAAGGGCCGTGACCCAACCAGCTCTAACATCAACACCAAACCAGCAAACTATGGAAAGTTACCTCGTGAGATCCGCAACATTAGCGACAGGAGCTCCCGCTGAGATAATAGATCAGGGAGAGTCCATACTCCTGGGACAGGACGTTTCATTGTCCCCTCCGTCGCAATACCCTCCGCCTCAGCCCGCAGAACCCGATAGCGGGGGCGGAACCAAAAATCGCGAGAGCGAGGAACGGACCGCCCGAATGGGGCCTGCGGTCGAGGTTTCTGCTGGTACTTTTTGTACATCTTTACAGAATCCAGGGAAGGGTTCTTCTGAGGCAGATACGCTTGAAGCGATTTGGGAGACGCTACAGACTATGATGGCATCAACTGGTAAAATTGAAGGACTTGTGAGTAATGTTCAAGAACTATCTGTTTCTTTTGCATCGATGAAAAACGAGATTACTGAAAAAATTAATCATTTAAACTCAGAAAATATTAAGCTGAAGGAAACATTGCTAAATCTGATTAAAGACACTTCAATGATAAAAAATAGGTTGGAATACTTTGAGAACTATAATAGGAGACTGAATTTGCGTTTATTGAATTTCCCTTGTACTCCAATTTATACTCCTGTGGAGATATTTAAGAGATACTTAATAGAACATTTGAAATTTTCTCCAGAGAACATACCACCACTTAACAAAATTTACTTCTCACCTATAACAAACAATGCTGAAACACTACCACAAGGAGACTTAAACGTATCAGATTTATTAGAATCTTCATTAACATCTATAACGGAAAGAAGAACTCTTTTGGTTTCGTTTGTATTTCAGCAAGATTTGGAGTTAGTGAGGAAGCTGGCTTTAAGAAATATACAAACTCCATTTTATGGAGGGAAAATCTGGGTTTTCCCAGATGTTACAAAACAAACTCAAGCCAGAAGGAAAGATTTTCTTTCATTGAGAACTTCAACAATAGCGTTGGGAGCAACTTTTAATTTGAATTATCCATGCAAATGTAATATAAAATATTTGGGTGTAAAATATGTTTTCTTTCTTCCTGAACATTTAAAACAATTTATAGAACAGAAAAAAGTATTATAATACTAGTTTGTGTCTCGTAGTCTGAACAGAACCTGAATGGGTAATTAAGAAGAATTGAATGCAGACAAATCGTTAAGACCTTTTTTTCTTTTTTACTTTAAATAATTTGTAATAGTTAAGACTCCTATCTCCGAAGGAACGGCTCTCAGCCCCCCATTTTGGTGGTCTAATGTAAGTCATACACATTACTATGAAATTGTTTAGTTTTCTTAATTTTAAAAAATTACTGTTTTTTTCTCTATTCAAGTGTGAAGCTTGTAAATAAATGAAAAATGATAAATAAAGAATTTAAAAAAAAAAAAAAAAACCTTTGCTACCATCAGACCGTGGCATTGGTCTACCCATCCACGAAAAAAATTCAAGACTAAAATCTATTCTCGAAAAATCATTCCCTTTTCAGGGGGCCGACCAATGGAACACGCTCCCTACAGTCCTAATAACACAATCCTTCTCTAAACTCCACATACTCTTCAGGAAACTGCTTAAAACCCACATACAATGGTTAACCCATACTCACACTAGTCTTTAGGGTACTTCGCAAACCTCTCCACCAAACGATGAGTTCCTCTTCTCTAGATTCCTCTATAAGCCTTCTCCCCAATAGTTAAATCTCTTTTTTTTTTTTTATAATTTTAAACAATTTCCAAAGCGAACTATGTCAAGAAATATGCCAAAAGTTACAAAGAAACTATCAGGGAAATTTTCCCTTTTCAACATTAACATTTATAGGCAGTAGTCCACAAGATAAGGGGGGGGACAAACACAAATCCTATATTTAGCACCCAAGTTCAAAACCTCTTGTCTCATAGATAGAAATCCTTTCCTTCTATCTTGTGTCGATCTAGAAACATCTGGAAATATTTGAACTTTTTCTCCCAAGAAAAGAGGCGGAGTTGGCTGTCTCAAATAAAGTCTTAATAGGGCCTCTTTATCTTGTAAAAAGACAAAAGAAACCAACAAGGTAGACCTAAAGTCCACCTCATCTTGTGAGGTCTCAAGAAGCGCTGAGATATCCAAATTCTCTGAGGAAATATTCAAAGTCGGTAAAGTTTTTATTCTGGCTTCTCGATTGGGAAGGTAATATAGTTTTTGAAATGGAGGAAGCCCATTATCAGGGTATTTAAGAGCCTCTTTCAGAAATCTTTGAAACAAATCCCTCGGGGGGGGGGGGGGGGGGGGGATATATTTCACAGAAGGAAAATTTAATATCCTCAAGTTTAATAGTCTGGCCCCATTTTCCAAGTTCTCTATTTTACGATTAACCATTTCAGCATTCTGAAGCAATTTACATTCTGTTTCTTTACCTTGGGATAACGAGATATCATATTTCTTCAAATTTGCTTCTTGAAGGACCATCTGAGATTGTAAAGAGTCTATCTTTGAGATATTTAATGTTGTATTGGAAACAAAAGTTAAACAAACCTTGTGCAGGGATTCCATAGCTGACCACAGAGATTTGAGTGTTACCTTAGATGGTTTAACCAACGGTTGCAGGGCTATCTTAGGATTAGGTTGTGTTTCATCTTCTAGTGGCGCAGCAGGACTTGACTCTGGTGTGATCTTATTTTGCCCGTTTTCCATTGGAGTAGGCAAAAGGTTATGAGTTTTGGGAGATTCTCCCTCTTGAGGCGACGCCATAAGTTGGGAGGGCTTCTCCTTCACTCGTATCACCTCGACTTCCGATGGCAAAATGAGCGTACCTCCCAGCTTGCTCTCCGCCTGCAGAACCTGTTTTACTGGACTTCGTGGGCTAAGTGAAACTTCACTTTCCAAGCCGGGACTCCTCTCTGAACCGGACAGCGGAACCCTGTAGGAGTATTTGCTGTGATCTCACCCACCCTGTGTGCATATGAGAGCTCCTTTACAGCCAAAATGGACGCTGCAACCTTTCACCTTTATGTCTGACTACCAACTGTGCAGAAGTCAGAATTTCAGCTTGTAATAGACTTACTGAAGCCTGCACCACCTCCAAGGTCACTCTGTATCGGGGGAGAATGCATGTCCCTGAGGGAGAGAGACTGAGGGAGAGAGCTTACGAGATAAGACGGACAAAGGAAGCTTCATACAGATGCTGGGAGTACATGGTGGGATTATTTCTGATTGGCTCCCAGAAAACTGATTGATCTGAGAAGCGGGAACAGAAAGAGGCTAGTTCCTGTAGAGAAGCAGAAGAGAGAAGAACAGAAGAACAGAAGAGGAGAACACTTGCACTTCTGCAAGCACCTAATTTACCTGAGAGACTTACTGATAATACCTGGCAAAGCTTTTCCCCAGGTTACAGCTGTCTACAGGATCTATACTGAGTCTGTATCATCTGTGGCTGATCAAGACAAGTGCATCACCTGAGCTTGTGGGACCTCGCTGAGGCATTCGGCTGAGGAATCGGAAGGAATCTGATCTGATAACCGGGACGGTGAGATCATAGTTTACTTCCTTCAGGCTGGGTTAGATAATTAGTCTGTGCTCGGACCCATCAGATGTGTGACGTCAGGATTTATGATCTCTAGTTGCTGTTAGCCTAGTATAAGATTTGTGTGGTAATCATTAGGATCTTGGTATTGTGTTTATCTGTCATTACAGATTAGCCAATAGGATAATCATAGTTATTCTCTATATTTTTGGTATCATTGTGCATGCAATCAGGAATTGCTGATGCTATAAGCTGATAAGAGTTTTCTATATTTTTGTATATAACGCTGTATAAATAAACTAATATATTCCATTGGTCTGTCCGTTATTTTCCATGCAGCTAAGGTTGGGCAGAGGCCACGCCCCCTAGACATAAGCGAGTACATAGGTAGGAATTGGCCTCTTACAAAATATATATATAACCACCTACAAATTGGGGGCTCGTCCGGGACGGTTGGTGCAGGAATTAGCAGAAGTTAAAACTTTTTCTGGGTCTTTTCAGAAGGCTGGTTTGAGCTTCTGTCTCTCTTTGCACGAACTGCAGATTTACCCTAGCTGACGGCAGACTTTGTTTATACAGCTGTGTTTTATTGCTGTAATTGGTTGACAGATTTATTACTCTGAGCTCCAAAAGAGAAAGAAACGGTTTCTCTAACTCTCTGGAAGGAAAACAGGGTGTGTTTAGTCTTTAACATGGCGACCGGCACGGTTGGCACATTGCCTGAAATTCTCCTGAGTGAACAGGAAAAGGGCGTGCTTAACATATTACTGCCACTCTCTCATAGTAAGACGAAACCAACTCCTCCTACAGTAGAGTCTGTACGTGCTTTATTTAGTAGCAGTTCACCGAATAGCTCAGAAGCATATGCTACGGTTTTAAATACAATTATAAAAGAGAAACAGCATTTGTCACAATGGATGCTTTGTGAACTGGGCGTGTCTCTTTTGGCAGTTAAAGACTCTTTGATGAATGAGATAAGACAGGTATCTGTACCTCTAACAGATCGCATAGCGGAGTTGCAGTTAGATTTGTCCCAGACTAGGGAAACTGTCCAGGAGCGAGACAGTGAGTTAGCTGCATTACGAGTTGATTTACAGACTGCCAAATCTGCTTTAGCAGGGACCAATGTAAGCCCCGCCCCACCTCATTCCTCTGAAGAGATTTGTACGCAGTGCCAGACACTGGATGATAAGTGTAAAACTTTGCAGTGTGACCTAACTGATTGTGAAGCACTTAATTACACATTAAAGCAGGAAATTGCCCAGTACCTCGTGTCTTTTGATTCGTTGCAAGAGAAATTTTCTCGTTTGACTGATGCATTACACAACCAGATTAGGGAAACAGATAAGTTGCAGACATTAAATCGGGAGCTAAAACAGGTCTCAGAAGGTGTTCAGAGTGAGTTGCGCAGGGAGCTAGTGGCCACTCAAGAACAATCTGTGTCTGTGTTTCAAGATTGGCACGCAGCCAAGCTAGAGTTGGCGGAGTTAAAAGAGAAGCAGGAGACAGTCTCACTGCAATTACAATGTACAGTGAAGGACAGGGATTCATTGTCTAAAGCATTAGATGAGTGCACTGTAAAGATTTCCACAATGCAGCAAGAGCTTACGCACATGGCGCAGGAAGAAGTACCGTATACCTTAGAGTTCCCCGACAGTTTTGCTGTGGGTCACCCAAGCCCAGCTCCCGAAATGAACCGTTACGTGAGCCGGGAGGGACCCGAGTTAAACACACCCATTGGGGGCATGGCTTCGGCTCTTTCCCGCCCCTCTGTACAATCCAGCCCCATAGTGGCTGGTGACCTAAGCAGCAGACCCGAGACAGTGACACACCCACTGGGGGCACGGGTCCAGGGACTGCCTGCTGAAATCATCAGCTCACTTGGTCAGGTGCCTAGCTCAGGGCCTCAGCCTTCGGCAGATCCACCCAGTTTTAGCAATACACCTGCCCCGAGGTTCTCTACACCTGGTAGTGATCAGCGGCATGTCAGGCCGGAACCCAAGAAAGGAATGTCTATGGAGAGGCAAGCATATGTTATAAAGATGCTACGCACCGTAATAGCGCCTTTTAAAGCGTCTGCCTCGGTATCCATAGAAACCCATCTTAAGGCAGTGCATGAACTCCTGCAGACCATGCACGTCTCTTCTGAGGATGACATCAGAGCCCTCCTCAAATGGACCTTTAGTACCGAGTGCCATGAAGTTCTAGATTTGATCATGGCCGATAACCCCGATCTACGGTCAGTGGAGCAAGCCTTAGCGAAGCGCTACGGTCTCTTTGCCAACTCTCTTGAAGCTAAGCGTGCAGCGTATACTATTAGTTGTAATCCGGAGGAGAGTCCGCGGGAGTGGGCCCATCGCTTGAAGCGTGCATTTTACCAAGGGGGGGTGCCGCCTGATTCTAAAGATCTTGAATTTGGTGATTTCAGGGAACTTTTCATACAGGGTCTGCCTGATCCGATAAAGATTCCCTTGGCAGGAAAAAACGCAGAACCCTATTCCAGCCTTCTCAAGCAGGCTGAAGGAATTTTTGAAATCTGCCGCGCCAAGCCAATCGCAGAGACTCCGAAACCGGCATCCAAGAGTCGCAACAGGGTGATACCACCCGCCGTTTGTGCGGTCACTTCCACGCTTTCTCTGGAAAACAAAGCGCCGAGACCAACTACGCCGCCGGGCTCTCAGGCCCTGCCGCGGGATGCAGCGCCCCCTATTGCGCAGGAGGGACAGCAACAACCTAAAAAGAAGCGGTTTAATCAGAAGAAATGGAATGCAGAGAAGATCCGTGCTATGCAAGCTCAGCTGGACCAATTGCTGGCAAGATGTTCAATCGCGGAGTCTAGCAGTGTACCTAAGACACCTCCATCTCATAAAAAGGTCAAATTCCAGAAGCAGAAGGACCAGTCTTCTAGACCGCCGACCCCTCCAGGGCTTAGTGTTAAATCTGTTGAGGTGGAACAGCCATCCTCTTCGGAGGAAGAACAAGCATGACTAGACGTGGCCACAGAACCTGTTACCGCAAGCGTCCCCACGGTCCACGTGGATGCGTTGTCGTCCTTCAGTGAGGAGTCCCCCGTGAACCATGCTGCGTCGCAGTCCTCGAACCCGGAAGGGCCTCTTTCAAAAGACTCATCCCAGGAAGTCAGGTATTTTCTAGGTAAGCTTATATCTAAAGGTTACAGATATACCGTGGAGTTGTTAATTCAACAAGTACTTTCCTGTGAAGGTCTCCTGGATACAGCCTCAGAGGTGACTTTGGTCACCCAGGGCCTGTTTCAGAAACTAGAGGCATCTCTAGGGGGGGGTCAGGATGTGCTGCATGTCACACCGAGCGACTTGTCACTGGTGGCCTATGGCAATCAAAGTATTGGAACTGTGGGACAGGTTTGGCTATCTTTACAGCTTGGACAGATGACCGTCAGGCACCCAGCCATCATCACTACCAGTGAGGGTGAAGAATTTCTGATTGGAAATGACCTTTTGAAGAGATTTCGGCCTGTTTTGGATTATGACGAGGAAACGATCTGGTCTAAAGTCACTCGACCCCTTAAATATGTGCGAGGGAGATACTGGCGTACAGTCGGTGATGCCAACTCTGTGGAGCTACAGGACACTCCCCTGCGGACTGATCTCCGGTGTTCCGCGGATCCGCCCATGCGGGAGCCTCCGTTGACAGAGGCACCAAAAGGGGGTCAGAAGCATGAAGAGCTGGTGCAACAAGCGGACCAACTAGAGTTTGTTTCACAGGACTCAGCCAAGACGGATGACTTAACAGATACTGGGTCTCCCGTATCACTTGAAATCTCATCTCCTATCTCTGCTCCTGATTTTGCTCATCCTTGCAAGGTGACTGTCATCACCCAGAAAGGTGATGAATTCACCATACCAGTTCAAGTGGCTAACACCCAATTGCTTCAAGCTACTTTACTGTTCACTAGTGATCTCTCCTACATCAGTGACTCTTTGTACAGCCAAATTCGTAAGTCTGTACAACTTCCCTTCAGCAGATGTTCCTCTACTTCGGTACAGGTACCGGGACAAGGCTCCAAGCCGCTTGACGGAATATGTGGCCTTCCCTTGACTGTGGGAAAGAAGACATTCACCCACCACTTCTCTATTGTCCGGGGCTTGAGGGAACCCTTATGTTTGGGGTCAGATTGCCTTGCACGACTGGGAGTTTATGTGGACCTGGTGAATCTTGTCCTGTGGAGTAGAATGCAGAACAACCCAGTGGAACTTGAACCTACGGCTGTTTGTTTGAAGTCTGGACAGACCATTCCCCAGGTCTGTGAGGTAGTCTGTGACAAGGATGTAACCATTCCAGGTAGGGTACGGGATTTTTCCCTCAAGCTTCGCCTCGCTCAAGGACAACGTCTGCTGGATGATGTAGTGTTCTTTAACCCACATGCCCACTTTCGAGACCTTGGATTGGCAATTGGTGTTCTGCCATGTTTGGAGGTCACCGGTACCACCTTATACCTGTTGGTCACCAATCCACAGTCTGCTGAAGTTGAGCTATCTGCTGGAGATTCTTTTGGCTTTCTGGTTGGCCAGTCTTTCCATGATGTCGAGGTAAGTTTGCCTATCCTTGGCAGGCTGCCTTCTTCTTGGGACACCTGCCAGGGGGGGGAGACGACTGACAGTTGGTTTACCTCTCCCAGGGGCCTCGTATCTCTCGAGTTTGTTTGGCCCTATGATGCGACGTGTGCTCAGGTACAGGTGGAAGATGACTTCTTGTTTCTGTCCAGGGAAATGTCTGTACCTCAGAAGCCTCGAAGGGTGAATGCTGTGGAAACCTCAACCTTGCAGGAGGACATTGAAGAACAGGTGGAAATTTCATCCAACCAACCTTTCTCAGAGTTTGATGCTATGGTGAAAGAGCAAGTGGAACAGGCTGATGCTTGTACTACTCACACAGAGAAGAGGAAGTTGACTCAGTTGTTGTACAATTACAGGGACCTTTTTGCTGTAGATTCGTATGACTGTGGACTTACGAACCTACATGTCACCAGAGTGCCTACGGAACCTGGTAGCAAGCCTGTCTTTGTGCGTCAGTATAAGATTCCATTGGCTTCCTATGAGTCTGTACAAGAGATTCTCAACACTTTGGAGACCAGGGGTATCATCAGACAATGCAACAGCACGTACAACTCCCCTCTGTGGCCCATCTTGAAAAAGAATAACAGCTGGAGAATCGCTCTGGATTACCGTCAGTTGAATAAGCGAGTACCCTTGTCCCGGTGGCCTATGGCTCCACTGGATCAGAACCTTGCAACCATCAGGGGGGCTAAGTATTTCACCAGCCTGGATTTGGCATCAGGGTTTTGGACAGTACCAGTCCATCCCCACGATCAGCATAAACTGGCTTTTACGTTTGGGAAGAAGCAGTATACGTGGAACAGGACACCCTTTGGGTTTCTCAATTCACCTGCTGAATTCAACATTTTCCTACACAAAGCCCTACCAGATGCTGAAGCTCGAGGAACAGTGGTCTATGTGGATGACATTCTGATCAAGAGTCCTACCTTTCAGGAGCACCTGGAGGAGATGGAGCATGTCTTCACACAGTTGGCAGATGCTGGAGCTAAACTGACTCTTGCCAAAGGACAATGGTGCAGGAAATCACTGAATTACTTAGGGTATGAAATTTCTGCTGAGGGTCTGCGACCCCAGAAGAAGCGAGTGCAGTCTTTACAACAGTTGAAACAGCCCACCAATATCACTGAACTTCGTTCCTTTCTAGGAATTTGCAACTACTCCAGACAGTTCATAGATGAGTATGCGGAGATCACCCGACCGTTGGTCAAGTTGTTGAAGAAAGATACACCTTGGGTCTGGGGGCCAGAACAGAAATCTGCTATGCAGGAGCTGAAAGACAAGCTTAGCTGCTTCCCATGCCTCGCATACCCCGAGGGAGGTCGTGAGTTCTACGTGGACTTGGGATATTCCCAACACTCTATGAGTGCTGTCCTATATCAGAAGTATGACACGGATAAGAGGGTAGTGGCGTATGCCAGTAAAGGACTAACGGATGTGGAGAGGAAGTATTCCGACTGTGAGAAAGCACTCCTGTCTACCGTTTGGGCTTTGCAACATTTCAGAAGTTACATCCAAGGTGAGAAGCTAATTGTGGAGACTTGCCACCAGCCCATCAGTTTCTTGGGTAGTGACCGAATTAAGACCGGTCGAGTGTCAAACAGCAAAATAGTCTCCTGGACATTGGCTCTTCAAGGCTGGCCTCTGGAGGTAAGGTATGCTCAGAAACATCGTAACGCAGTAGCCCAAGGTATGGCTGACCTACATGATTGTGCAGAACAGGATTCCATTGCAGGTATTCCCGAAGCAGATGTTCCCCCGCTAGAGAAAGAACCTCATCGACACCATCTGTATGATGAACAGACTTGTGCTACCATGCCTAAGGTCTATGTAGATGGCTGTGCTTACCGTCGTGATACAGTCAAGGAATTGGTTGCAGGAGTAGGAGTGGTATGGGATCCAACCAATCTTGAAAAGACCCTGAAGCACAGCTTGGGCTCGCGAACCAATCAGTACGCTGAGATTGTGGCAGCTCTGGTGGCGGTACAGTCTGCAATTCAGAAAGGAGTCCGACAGTTGGTCATCTGTACGGATTCGGACTATGTGAGACAGAATTTTGTGTCCCATTTGCCCATCTGGAAGCAGAAAAATATGTTAAATTCCAAAGGAAAACCAGTACATCATGGAAACTTGATCCAGATTTTAGATCAACTGGTAAAGGACCATGACATGACCATCTATTGGAAGAAGGTCAAGGGTCATGCAAAGGTTGACAGTCCCGACAAGCTGGGAAACGACTTGGCCGATCACCTGGCCAAGGAGGGTGCGCTTACAGGAGAATTATGGCGACCCCCAGATGTGGAGACTGCGGCTGTCCATGCAGTCACCCGACGACAGGCGAAGAAGTCCAACGACACGCCGGTGGTCCAGTGGTGCAGGGAAGTCCCATCCTTTGATCTTGTCATGGCACAGAAATCCGACCCGGTGATCGGTAGATTTTATGAGTACATATGGAATCCGCAAGACTGTTCCCTGACGGAAGAACACAAGCAAGATGAGGAAATGAGGATACTCTACGCCTCCCGAGAGAAGTTCAAACTTCACAAGGACCTGCTTATTCGGACGAGTAAGCATGGCATTGAGCAATGGGTGGTGCCTAAAGAATATCGAGGCATTATGTTGCAGCATGCCCATGACGAACCATGTGCTGGACATCGAGGGGAGAATATCACCTATGAGACCCTAAAGCAAGTAGCTTATTGGCCTCACATGCGACAGGATGTACAGTTGTACACGCGAGGGTGTTTGACCTGTTGTCGGTTCCAGCCATCTTCACCATCTCACCGAGCACCACTTAGGAAGAAGGGTATCGCCATGCCCTGGTCGGATATCCAGATTGATTGGGTTGGTCCTGTAGTTCGATCCACTCGTGGTAACAAGTACTTGCTCACAGTCACCTGCTTGTTCACCAAGTGGTTGGAGTGTCTGCCTGCACCCAACTGCACGGCAGAAACCACGGCTACCTTACTACTGAATCATGTGTTCAGCCGGTGGGGTTTGCCTATGCGAGTGGATTCAGACCAAGGTTCTCAGTTCACGGCAGAGGTGATTCAACATATGTGGAAGATGCTTGGAGTAAAGAGTAAGTTGCACATAGCTTACCGACCTCAATCTTCGGGACAGGTGGAAAGAGCTAATCGCACCATCGTGACCATGCTGAAGAAGTATGTGTCATCCTCAGGTAAGAATTGGGACATTGTTTTACCATTGGTCCTTATGGCGATTCGTTCCACACCCCACCGTTCCACCGGAGTGTCTCCTTTTGAGATGATGACAGGTAGGGAAATGACATTACCAATTCATTTGTTGTACAGGACTAATGATGTGAACTTGTCCAGTGCTACCTCCACTCATGAATATGTCACCCATTTGCGTAAGCATTTGCAAAGTGCCTTTGCCTTTGCTCAGAAAAATTTGGAAAGTAGCGCTAGAGGTAGAAAAGCCTATTATGATCAAGGGACTACCTCTAAAGAATACCAAATTGGCGACAAGGTATTCTACTTCAATTTTGCCAGAAACAAGGTTAAAGAAAGGAAGTTTCTGCCTAGTTGGCGTGGTCCATTCCCAATAGTGGAAAAAGCTTCACCTGTGGCTTACCAAATTTGCCTCAAGAAAAATACTAACGGTGAAGACACCCTTAAATGGGTCCACATCAATCAGTTGAGACCACGTCATCCCAGTCATTTGATTCCAGACGTATGTGTTGATGACACGAACTGTACTAACACCCCAACAGCATAGTCTGTTTTCTTTGTACCTTGCAGATGCAGAAAAGAACCCTGATGATCGTGTTCTGGATCTCCGTGCTGCTGGGATCGTGGTCCAAGATGATCGAACCTGGTCCCATGTCTGGAGTTGTTCTGCAAGATACCCCTGGCTTCCTGATTACCCAGTCCCAGATTGTTCCACAGAAAGTAGTTGTGTCCCTTGACCCAATGCATGTACTACTGAAACATTTCAATATGAGTCACTTATCTCTGTCTGCTGTTACCCATTCCTGGTTTTTCAATTATATGCAAAATGCCCGTGCACAAGTGAAGAACATTTTGCATCAACTGGACAAAGTCATGGTACAACCTATGCAACCTTATAATTCCAGGTCCAGATCTAAGCGTTTTCTGGGTCTTGCCGGTGGTTTGATTTTTTCGGCCATTGGTTCACTTTTTGGTATTTCCATGTCTGTTGCCAACGTAGTTTCTGTCCAAAAGCTGCAGGCCAATATACAAGCCATCCAAGCAGACTTGAAAGCCATCGAGACCAAATTGGTAGTCCAACAGAGCCAACTTGTGGCCCAGGGTAAAACTATTGCTGACACGGTCACTCTTGTGAATTTACATACACATAAAATTAGTGCTAACACAGCTGATTTGTTGACAATTAAAGGTACCATGAATGAAGACCGTGTGTTTATACAACCTGTTAAGGACCTTATCCAGGATTTATTTAGGGAAGTAGATACCAGTGTTAGTAAGCTAATGCAGGGACAGATACCAACGTACCTAATACCATCTGATGTTGTTAAAGATGCCTTTGCCAAGGTTACCCGTTTGTCTATTGAACCTTTTCAAATTCAAATCGCATTTCATTTAGGTACTGCCTTTCCCCTTTATTTGGATATGGAGCGTATGGAAATTGCCTTCATCCTTAATTTGCCATTTATTATGCCTGAGAATGTATACCAGCTTAAACAAGTTGTAAATGTAGGTACCTGGCATGAGAATTTGTACCTTAATGTTGATACACCTAAGTATGTTGCTTACCAACAGGATGCTCCGCAACATTATTTGGTCCCTAACTTAGACCTTTGCCACAAAACTAAAGATGTTAATTGGCTATGCCCTGGTAAACCTTTCCTGAAAGACACAACAGAAGCTCTTTGTGGCTTGTCCACAGAGAATGTCCAAGAGAAATGTAAGGTTACCGTGTCAAAATATGACGATTTTTCTGATACCACTGTAGCTGTACTGGATACGGTATGGTTAGTTAGCACACCTAGTACGGAACTTACTGTCACCTTTCAGAAGCATGATGTAATCAACCGTTACACTCTTCCTTGCAATGTTTGTGTAATCGCTGTACCCAAGTATGCTGTTGCCCATGTAGGAGGAGTTTCCCTGTTTTATCTTGACACAGACCCGGTTGTTTCTGAGTTGGAAGTGCTTGATGTATTTCGTGGACATCCTATTGACTTTGCTATGGACCTTATACCATTTTTACAGTCCAAAGACTCTCACACTGTTGAATTATCTGTCGACCATGAGACTCTCGAGGTTGCAGATTACAAACGTCGTTCATCTGATGTCACCCAGTTCCACATGTCCACTCACGTTGTCATCCCACTTTTGACCATCTCGTGGGTCATCATGCTCCTGTGTGCTGTAGTGTTTTGGAGAGACCTTCGTCATTTACGCTATCGCGTAAACACTTTGTCTCCTACGGCGATGAGATTGCAAGACTTTATGTAGTTACATCTGACCATAGTTTTGCCAACAATTTATTCCGTTTTCACTTTTCTGTACTAATATGCTTTGCTTTGCATGATGTGATTTTCATGATCTATGTGATTATGGTTCATGATTTGTTTGATTAATTTTCATGTGTTAAGACTTTTAACTAACTGCACATGCGGGTTCTATTATTCAGTATTTTGCTGTATTAGCATTTGTGATTTCCTTGTGAACATTATTTTGCTTAATTGAACTGTTTGAAGAGTGTTAGTTTGCATTAGTTGAGATTTACTTGAAACTTTTTGTAGTTTTGACCATGAAGTTTGTACCTGAATCCTGACTGAACTGTCTGGTTTATTTTTGTAGTTAGGTTGGAGAAGGCCTTTACTCCTTTGTAGTAATTTCCATCTCCAAGGGGGGGAATCTGTAGGAGTATTTGCTGTGATCTCACCCACCCTGTGTGCATATGAGAGCTCCTTTACAGCCAAAATGGACGCTGCAACCTTTCACCTATATGTCTGACTACCAACTGTGCAGAAGTCAGAATTTCAGCTTGTAATAGACTTACTGAAGCCTGCACCACCTCCAAGGTCACTCTGTATCGGGGGAGAATGCATGTCCCTGAGGGAGAGAGACTGAGGGAGAGAGCTTACGAGATAAGACGGACAAAGGAAGCTTCATACAGATGCTGGGAGTACATGGTGGGATTATTTCTGATTGGCTCCCAGAAAACTGATTGATCTGAGAAGCGGGAACAGAAAGAGGCTAGTTCCTGTAGAGAAGAAGAAGAGAGAAGAACAGAAGAACAGAAGAGGAGAACACTTGCACTTCTGCAAGCACCTAATTTACCTGAGAGACTTACTGATAATACCTGGCAAAGCTTTTCCCCAGGTTACAGCTGTCTACAGGATCTATACTGAGTCTGTATCATCTGTGGCTGATCAAGACAAGTGCATCACCTGAGCTTGTGGGACCTCGCTGAGGCATTCGGCTGAGGAATCGGAAGGAATCTGATCTGATAACCGGGACGGTGAGATCATAGTTTACTTCCTTCAGGCTGGGTTAGATAATTAGTCTGTGCTCGGACCCATCAGATGTGTGACGTCAGGATTTATGATCTCTAGTTGCTGTTAGCCTAGTATAAGATTTGTGTGGTAATCATTAGGATCTTGGTATTGTGTTTATCTGTCATTACAGATTAGCCAATAGGATAATCATAGTTATTCTCTATATTTTTGGTATCATTGTGCATGCAATCAGGAATTGCTGATGCTATAAGCTGATAAGAGTTTTCTATATTTTTGTATATAACGCTGTATAAATAAACTAATATATTCCATTGGTCTGTCCGTTATTTTCCATGCAGCTAAGGTTGGGCAGAGGCCACGCCCCCTAGACATAAGCGAGTACATAGGTAGGAATTGGCCTCTTACAAAATATATATATAACCACCTACAACCCCCCTTGGTGTAGTTGGCGATGCATATGCTATAATCGGCATCTAAGAGTAGGGTCCACAGAGGGTAAGGAGTAACCTCCTCTTGTTTTTCCCTCTCTCTTAGGCATTATGGTAAGGAAACAGGTTATTTAGGAAAAAGTTCTCCGGAGCTCAGCATAACGCGTCTGAACTCGATGCCATCTTGGTCAGTCTCTCGTTAAATCTCATGCTGTAAACCGCTGTGAACTGTAATCGGATGAGGGACCCTGCAACACTAGGTATCATCTCAAATAAAACTACAGTTACCAGCACACCCCTAGTTAAACTGTCATCCAGACGAACCAGGATAGGAGCCAGCCAGCAAGCACCAAGAGGAGCTGAAGAAGTCATCCACCATCCGCTAGGATACAGAGAAAATACTGAACATTCCAGGCTGCACAATACCCTTAAGAGGCGAATTACTTGGAACTACTTTTCTCTGTCTCTTTCCACTGGTGGATAGACACAACCCATTAGTCTGGACTGGTCCGGTATTGATGACAAGGAAACGGAATTACAAATGAGTCCAAATAATGTGGTGCTAGACCACAGGTGATCTTAAATACAAACAGCAAAAGCTTAAAAGAGGATCTCTACCTGCACAGGAGGCTGATCAAATAGGTTATCGTCCTGTCCCACTTAGACCAGACCAGCTTACCTGCTATATTCCATAGTACCTAATTGCATAGGTGTCTGTCTAGAAGACCCAGCAAGGTTATATTTCAATAGACCAACTGCACAACCCTCTGTAGTTGTCTCACCTCAAGGGATACCCTGCTTGGAAGGCTATCCTTAAATTGTAAAAACCTTTTTTCACACTAGCAGAAATCTGATATTCCATAGTAAGCTTGGAATCCATAAATATGCCAGGTATTTTTGACTCACAACTTAAGAGAATACTAATACCTATTATAATGGAGCTCATGAGGTAGTTCCACATTTTGTCTTTCAGCCCAAAGGATCTTTTTCTGGATTAACTTTCAAGCTGTTCCACTGCATCCAACTTTGGGTATATTTAAAAGATGCACTCATATAATCATAAGTTTCTAATATTGTGTGGATACTAGGGAAAAGTAGTATCACTGGCAATTGAAAAATAAATTACTTCCACAGACCTTAAAATATTCACTTAAGAACGCAAATAAAAATTAAACAAAATGGGCTGTAAGGGAGAGCCCTCAAGTACCCCTCATCCACTGGCCATGGAGCTAAGAGTTGCCCTTGCCAAATGACCTGCAACTCAACACTCAGGAGTGGCCCTATTCTATATTCTGCAGTCCAGCATCTCAAACTCTGTCAACCAGCCCCCAGCAGTCCGGCATCTCACCTGCTGTCAGTCTCCCGCTCCCATCCTGGTCCAGAATCTCAGCCTTGCTCAATCAGCCCATTCCCCCTCTCCCCCCATACAGGTTTAACTCAGCTTATGCTCATGAAGTCATGGGAAGCAAACTGCACACTGCCCACCGCCAGCTCCAGGGTGCTCTCTATCATGTCCCGTTCTCTCCGACTACTTCTTGTTTCCGCAGGGGTAGGATGCATCACAGAGTAGGCCCCAGAGCTGGCAGCAGGTAGTGTGCAATTCACTGCTGGTGACCTCATGAACATAACCTGAGATAAACGAGGGAACAGGGTGCTGACCAAAAGACAATGAGATACTGGATTGCGGCAGCGGGTGGATGGTGCTGGCTGAGAGTGGATGAGATGCAGGATAACAGGAAGTAGGCAGGAAAGAGGAAGAAATGTTGTGATAGGCAGGGGAGGGAGGTAGTGAGAGATGCTGGACAATGGAAAGAAGGGAGGGAGACATGTTGGACCCAGTTGTGGAAGAGAGGAAGGGAAAGATACTGGACAATGGGAGACTGAGAAAGGAGAGAGAGAGATGGTTGGTTGACCACAGGGGGTTGGGGTGAAAGGAGAGATGCTGGACCATGGGGGTGGGGTGGATAAAGGACAGCAGGGAAGAGAGATGGAACAGGAACATGATAGGCCTCAAGGGTGTGGAGGGAGAAGATGATGGGCTACAATAGTGTGGAGGGAGAAGATGCTGAATAGGAATGGTAGATAATAAGAATGGTGGAACCATGTGGGAGAGGCCCTGGAAGGCTCGACAAGGAGATGAGTGACAGGATAGTGAGTATGGAGGGTAAAAATGTAGTGGGGAATAGATGAAAGAAAAAAAGGAATAGGAAGATGGGAAATGGGAGAGCAAAGGGCTAAGAGGAAGAGATGGAAGACTGATAGGTGAAAAGTAAAAGGAGTAGATTAAGAAAGAGGATGGAATTTGAGTGGACAAAGGGCAGGAAAGAAAAGAAACGGGAGGAACCTCTTACTTCCTGCTTGTAATTCTGAGGAGGAGCCAGAAGGAGGGGGTACCGAGAGGTGCCATCTCATCTCTTGCCTCAGGCAGCAAATTGCCTTAAGCCACCCCTGCATCACAATCACACTTATGTGGTTTATTTGCGTACATATATATATATGCACATAACCCAATCAAATAGCCTGATGGAGTCAAAACAAATACAAAAGAGAAATGTCCTCAGGCAGCAGACTGCCTTAAGCCGCCCCCCTCTTGGCACTGCACCAGCCACCCCTGCAGCACAATCAAGAGAGCAATAAATCATGGCACACTAAATTGAAAGCTCCAAGTAAGTCTAATTGCATCACACAAGTCCAATATCTACCAATTATTATAGTCCCACTAGTCACCAATGCAGCCATTACTGTTTCCATACTGTGTAGATTATGGAAGCCTGATTATTATCTACTGGATACAACTCAATCAGAATGATACTGCAGCTGGATAGCCAAAGCTGCTTCCACAATTTTGGCAAGAACAAGACTACTGGTGATAACTAGAACACTGTGCATTATCTGTTCTTCCCCCTTCCATAAAAAGGAGCCAGCACCACTTGTCCTAACTCAGGGACCGATGCACAAAGTTCACCGTTAAATACAGCAGCCACGGTTGAACGTAACAATTCACAAAAAGCGACAGATGGACAAAAAAGGATGGCATGCAAATGAGATGCATGGAAATTCTGTGAGAAAAAGCACCTAAAACATGCAGAACAAGATCCTGAGTTGTTTTTAGGATTGGACACGGGGGGAGGGGGGAGAGCTCCTGCACTCACGAAACAAGCTCACCTTCATCTATGGGACAAACATCTGCTGAAAATCTCCTTTAACTTCAGTTTGTGGGGCTGAGCAGAAAGAAGACAGTCAGAAGTATGGCTGGCGGTAATCTCCCCCATGCCCCTTCCCCAGGGAAGGTCTCTTCTGCTGTAGCTACGGGCACGTACAGATCCTTACGATGGAGAAGGGAAACCAGAAGAAATAAAGTTCAGCAGAGTTACAGAAGTAGGGGAGGGCTCCCTGCATCAGGCCAGGGGATGACTGGGAGGCAGAGGTTGAAGGGAGAAGGGAACTGAACAGGGGGTTAAGTCCTGGTGTTGCAAGAGTGGGTGAGTGCTCCCCTCTGACAGCTCCTGACCTGCCAGAAAATCTAGCACGTTAAAGGTAGGCGCTCCTTTCTGTGCATCGAACAGAATGCTCATTTTAATTCTGATGAGCTTGTTGTAATACATTTGTGCTGCTACAACGAACGATAAAAAAGAATGCAGAACCCCTTTGCGCATTAGATGCTAGATTGCGTTTGCTTTAGACCAGCTACAACCAGTCTAAAGCAAACACTGCAGACACGGTAAACTTTGTGCATTGGGCCCTCAAAGAGAAGGCATCCTTTTTGCAAGGAAAACTTTACAAAACTTTACTCTGGGATACATATCATTTTGTACTTCCCTTAATAGCCTGCTCATACAAAGATCTAATAGACAATTACCCTTGGCATATTTTCAAATCAATACTGTGACTGCTTTAAGGGAAATAAATTATGATTTATTCCAAATACATTCTGCAAAACTTCCTATATCCCTCCTGTAACATCCAGCCTCTAACTTGACCATGCTCAGAGCATACTTATTAACTCCTTCAAACAAAATTTAACTGGTTAAGGAACAGCTTCCCTCGGCTAAACTCATGTTGCTCTAACCCAATAAGGTAAGTCTATCTGTACGTTCTTTAACTTTTTGTTTGTTTGTTCAGAATGACTATCATTTTGCACAGCAAGGCTACCAGGCTCACTGGTCAATAGTTTTCTGGATCCCCATCCTCCTCCCAGAGCCCTTTTTAAAACTTTGAATTACAGTAGCCATCCTCCAATACCATAGCTGATTTTAACGATGGGTTACAGACTGCTGCCAATAGGTTTTATTTCAGAGTTCTTCAAAACCCAATCAAGGTTATTTGCCACTCTTAGTTTGTCAATTTGTACTATCACAAACATATTTTGGACATGCT
The DNA here is from genome assembly GCF_901765095.1 of Microcaecilia unicolor. Lineage (NCBI taxonomy): Eukaryota > Metazoa > Chordata > Amphibia > Gymnophiona > Siphonopidae > Microcaecilia > Microcaecilia unicolor. The sequence goes on from NC_044037.1 coordinate 230,235,024, forward strand.
GGAAAGAATAAGGCATGATAAGGAAAAGGGGTAAGCAGGGCCGGTCTTAGCAAGTGCGGGGCCCTATGCAGACCAATTTGACAGGGCCCCACCCTAGCCCTGCCCCACCCTAACTCTGCCCCACCCTAGCTCCAGAGCCAGCCACCCCTCCCTCCGAGCTCCAAGGCCCCCAGCTCCAGGGCTTGTCGATCCTACACAGTCAATGCCAACTGAAAACCATGTCTTTTTCACAAACACAGATACACCCTAATCCACTATAGAATAAGTAGTAATATTTAAACTTTCTATTTAGACAAAAATTAAACTGAACCCCCAAGATGCCAGACTCTGCATACAATACAACACCACAGAAACAGAAAATGTGCCCTAGTACTGCGCAAAATATAAAGACAACAGATGTAAATTTGAAAAAAAAACTAACAAATACCAATCACCACTTTACAAATTAACAAATAGAAATAAAACAAATATAGAAAATAAAATAATAGCATTTTATTGGACTAATACATTTAGCTTTCAGAGGCCAAAACCTCCGTCCTCAGGTCAATACGGTATAGAGCTGTTACAGTATCCTATCCTGACCCGAGGAAGGGGGCTTTGTTCTCTGAAAGTTTGTAAAAATGTATTAAAATTAGTCCAATAAAAGATTACCTTATTTACATGTTCTATTATAAACATTTATTAGCACAGCTACAATACTATATCCTAAAGCAAAAAAATAAAAATATATATTTTATTTACAGTTTGTCGTCTCTGGTTTCTGCTTTCCTCATCTTCTTTTCACTGTCTTCCTTCCATCCAGCATCTGTCTTCGCTCTCTCTCTGCCATCCAGTGTCTGCCCTCTCTGCTGTCCCCTTCATCCAATGTCTGCCCTCTCTCCCTGCCCCTTCCGTGCACATCTGCCCTCTATCTCTGCCCCTTCCATTCACTGTCTGCCCTTTCTATCCCTTCCATCCACTGTCTGCCCTTTCTCTCTGCCCCTTCAATCCACCATTTACCCTCCCTCTCCCATCCATCCGGGTCTGCCCTCCCTCTCGCTCCCCCTTCCATCCAGGATCTGCCCCTCTCTCTGCCCCTTTTTTTCAGCCCCACTATCCCACCAGTCCCCCGTTTCAGCCCCAGCCCTTTTCTCCCACCAGTCCCGAGCTTCAGCCCCCAGCCACTCCTCCCTGTCCCCTTTTCAGCCCCCAGTTTCAACCCTTCCCCAGCCCTTTTCTCTCACCAGTCCAAGCTTCAGCCCCAGCCACTTCTCCCTATCTCCTTTTCATCCCCCAGTACCCACAGTTTCAGCCCCTGCCCCTTTTCAGCATCCAGTCCCAGTACTAGACCCCTTATTCCACCTACCCTCCTTTCAGCCCCCAGTTCCAGCCCCCTTCATCCACGTCTTGTATTAGAGCCCCCCCCTTTTCAGCCCCAGAACCATTCTTCCACCTGACCCACGCATGCCCCATTTTCCCACCAGCCCCATGCATGGCCCCCATTTCCCATATGGCCCCTTCTCAAACCCCAGTTCCAGCCCCCTTCTCCCATCTGAGAACCTCCATCCCACACTCTTCTCCCACCTGAGTCCCCCTTACCCCCTCCCCCCAAATGAGAACCCCCATCCCACACCCTTCTCACATCTGAGTCCCCCTTACCCCCTCCCCCCAACTGAGAACCCCCATCCCACACCCTTCTCACATCTGAGTCCCCCCCACCCCCGACCCGACCCACCTACCAACTCTTTTCTCCTGCTGCACCCACTAACTTAAAAAAAAACTTGAGAAGCGCCGAGTAGCAGGCAGAGCCTCGCGTCTGCCCTGCTAGTAAAAATCTCCTGCATGTCGTCGGGCCGGCCTTCCTGCATTAAGTCCCGCCCTCCTCTGAGGTAATAGGCTATTACCTCAGAGGAGGGCGGGACTTAATGCGGGAAGAGCCCATTACCTCAAAGGAGGGCGGGACTTAATGCGGGAAGGCCGGCCCGACGACGTGCAGGAGATTTTTACTAGCAGGGCAGATGCGAGGCACTGCCTGCTACTCGGCGCTTCTCAATTTTATTACATTACAGCGATCGATCGTCGGGGGTGGGAGCAGCAGGCGGGGCGACCCCAGGCGTACCGCGCGGGGCCCCCTTGAGCGCGGGGCCCTATGCGGCCGCCTCGGTCGCCTCGCCCTAAGACCGGCCCTGGGGGTAAAAGATGCAGGGAACGTTTGCTGGTATTGGGCTCCATGCATATGGAATATCATTCACTTTCTAAATAATAAATAAATAATAAATTTAAAACAAAAACAATAAAAATTTAAGCAAGTTGTGAAGTGCATGCCAGAAGAACTCCAAATAGGCATGCTTCACTGGGTATATTTGAGCATGGGAATACACTGGTATTAACTAGGTGCAGGGGGATGTGCGAGTGGGGTGCAAGTATACATGCAGATGAGTGGATGGATGACTGTCATATTTTAATTGTTCACTTGTGATGGTCTATGGTTCCCCTCCTCCCCCAGTCTCTTTCTAAATGCTTTCCGCTCTTGGCACTCGCTGCTACACCCCCACCTCAGAAAGCATCCTCTAATCTTTTGTGCCAGCTGGCTCCTTCAACACTGTAGGAGCTGCCTCCTCTTTAGCTAGTAGGTGTTGAGTCTCAACTGATCCACTGCCAACTGTACCACAACAAATTTTCTTCTGTTGTACTGCAGCAGATAGGAGTCACTTGGCACAGACTTTCCTGCCATAGCCTTGATCAGGGCTTGATCTTCCTCCCTCCCCCCACCCTCGGCTTCCTACTCTGGCTCATCTTTAGCCATACACACGGGTAACAATATAGATGGACTGATCAAACCTCCATAACAGCTCCCATTTCTTAAACTGTGCCTAATAAAGGACAAAAAGAAAAGAAGGAAAGAAATACCTTATAGTCTGAATCTGGCAGCATGTTGAGTAAAAATGTAACCATCTTCTGTGGAAATTCATATTTAATTGTCCAAAATAACAATTCTTCTAAAAGCATTTATGCTTCAGAACATCCATGATAGACTGATCTATTAAAAGACACAAAGAAAAATATTTAATATTTCATAAACTGTTACAATATTGTGTTGGTATGCTAAATAAACAAGAAACTCTCAGTTTGTCCTTCTCAATCTTTTTTGCATTTTGTTTCTAATTTTCTTATCTCTCTCTACTACAACTTTCGGTGATCAGAGACCATAGGCAGAACCTATCAGCTCTATTTTTGTGTCGACAGTGGTGATGGGGAAACCACCATCACAGTCAGAGCCATACCTTCACCATCCCCATCTCAAACAAACTACCTGCATAATATGCCAATGCTTCAAGTCTAATTTTTAATGGCAAGACTGGATTAACAAAATATTTGCCTTTTTTGTAAGCACATTTCCTTTAGTGCCATAACTATCAAACTAATTTACTCTTTCTATTCCTAAGTATTCAAAGCAGTGAATAAAAAGTAGAGTTTTCAGATATCACCATCTTCAATTCTACAGAGAATAAATAATAGGAAAAGTATAGAAAGACATACTAGTGTAATGGCTCAGTTTGTACCATCAGATAACGAGTTTTCTATTTACTTGAATTTTACAGCTTAGGAAAAGATTTCTTTTAACCGTATAGAACATGAGAGTTGGGTTTATTAAGAATGGCTGATTGAAAATATTTAATATTTTAATTGCTGAATACTGAAAACTTTCCTTCCCACAAAATATGGGAGTCAAAAGAGGACAAATGTTCTAAAATTAAAATTCATTATCGCTCAGCCCATGGTATAAGGCTTTACTGGCCTAGACTAACACAATGGCAGGAAACAGCAGAAATGATCTCTAATATAAGGTGATTGTGGCTAAAATGGTAACAGACTTCAAGAAAGCACAGGGTGAATACACTAAATCTTCTCATTAAAGAGAAGAAAAAGAAGCACAACTTACAGTAAATGGCATATGTTGCAAGTGCCCTACTTAAATAACTGAAAAGCATGCATCATGAGGCTGCTAGAATAAATGACAAAGTGGGTAATATGAAAATATTAGAATTCCTACAGGAAATATGGGTAACTCCACAACTGGGTTTGACTGGCAGATTGCCAATTCAGAGATATCTGGAAATCCTGGTCAAAAGCAGCTACACCTGGCAGGCCATACAGAGGATGTAGGAAACCAAATGTCCAAACAATAGCCATATTAGTATTGTTAGCTTATTATAAAGTACTGTGGTTACACATAGGAAAAGAGTGGTGCTGGGTAGGGTATGACAATACAGAAAAGGAGACCACCACCACCACCACAAACTGTCCTGGAGAAGCAGCAGTCTCACAAGTACATTCCATGGCTGATAGCTGAAATATCTCCTTAGCAGGGTGGACAAGAATAAGCTGGCAAGCTGGATGGGACAGAAGGTCTTTTTTTTTTCTTTGTTAACTTCTACTTCTCTGCTAGCCACTGATGAAGATTTTCCTTGAAAATTGCATTACAACTACAATACAGGGTGAGGCAAAAAAAAAAAAGTAACCCCCTATAGTTTTTTGCCATTTTCTCAGCAACCGCTTTGAATTTCAACAAGAAATTTTACATACATATACTTACATATTACTATTAAACAACATTTCATTATCTTAAGCTATGTTGATGTTACTGACATTTTAGCATTACTACCTAGCAATTTTTGCATGTTAAAAATATTTGAGGTAAAACGTCATTCAAATACAATCAACAATGTGTGAATTTTGCAGTCACTGTGAAGGCTCAAAGTGCCCACCCCCAGTTTTAACACACGCCTTCAGTCACCCCAACACCCTATACTATCATCATGCCAACTAGAAACGTTTTGATTAAGGTATAAAGCAATCCAGTGAAGCAACCATTTAAAAAAATAAATGAACAACGAGCGAAAACTGCAGTCAATGCAACTAGCTGTCCCACAAGGACTACAGGCAAAGTTGTCTAGCATTTTCTCTCCAATGAGGGTATATATCCTAAATTTTGTGAAACGATTGTATATGTCCATTTTTCAATTCCGTCAACTTCGTCAGAAGACAAAGTCCAATTTTTTCAGTACTTGATCCAGTGTTGGTGTGCTTTCAATGTACTGTTTTTTTTTTGTTTTTGTTTTTTTTTTTTTATTTATAATTTTAATACATTTTAACAAGGGTATACCTTGTGATAGCAATACAGGCAGAAATTAATATAAAGAATAATGTTCCATTCATAGTAACAATAACAAAATATAATATTTTAAAGAAAAAAATATCAATGGTGCACTTATACAAAATAATATTTTACAGCCTTTCTTAGACCTCAATAATAATGAGAGAGAGAAAAGAGTTAGAGAAGATTGCAAGAACAAAAGAAATAATCTCAAAGGTATAGGCTGTTATTAACCAGTACTTCATTACTTATTCACTTCACTTCACTTTCTTCATCTCTATAAACACTTTCAGCTGTTCCGGTGAAAAGAATGTATATTTTGTTTGAGCCAGCTTGACCACGCATTTGCACGGGTATGCAAGAAAAAAGGAAGCTCCAATATCAATTGTATTTTGTTTTAAAGAAAAAAATTGCTTCCTTTTTTGCTGAGTTAACTTCGTAACGTCAGGATATATCCAAACTTTAGCGCCATAGAATTGAGACTTTAAATTTTTAAAATAAAGTCTTAAGATATTATTGTAGTCTTGTTCAAAAACAAATGATACAATGACTGTGGCTCTGTTCACTATTATATCCGAAGATTGTTCTAGAATATCAGAAATATTTGCAAATCAAGATTATCTTCAACAGGACCTTGACCCCCATTTCTAACAGGAATATGATAAATCTTGTTTAGCGGAGGTATAGCCTCTAAAGGAATATTCAGAACTTCCATCATATATTTCCGAAAAATATTGATTAGAGTTTCCCCCGCTATTATTGGAAAATTAAGTAATCGGAGGTTTAGGCGCCTGTTAAAGTTTTCTAGTTGTTCAATTTTATTTCTAATTTCCGAAGAGTCTTTTATTATCACATTTTTAAATGAGGATAAAGTTTCAACTTCTTTCTTTATGGCTTGTACTTGCGTCGATAAATCATTTTTGACAGAGTCTACAGTACTTTGTAATTCTTCAAATTTAGTATTTAGTTTAACCACATCACCTGAGGTTTTCTGTAGCGTGAAGGAGATCTGGTCCAACATCACCTTCAATGTCTGTAGAGTTACCTCCGAGGTCTGCTCCGTGGCAATCAAACTACCCACAGAGCCCCGGAACGCCGTTTGCATGCCTGGGTCCTCCACTGTCGCCCCTATCGACGCATCATCGGAGCCGATGGGGTTTCCCGCCAGGGACGCTCTCGACGCCGGGCTAGGAGGAATGAGTGAGGTGGATGGTGGTGACAAGGAAACTTCCTCTCCCGGCGGGGATTCCGCTCCTCCGGTTATCCCCGCTATGGGATCCGCTCCTCGTTGTGATCTGGTAGCGCCGGGGAAGAAACGCTCAAGGGACGTCTGTGCTGGTGAAGAAACTGCGGTAGGTGGAGGAACCAATCTCACAGTTCCTTTTCTTTTAGAATGAGGCATTTCTGTATAGAAACCAGGAATTATTCGCTCATAGCCTCAAGAGCGTTTCAACAGTCAACCTGCGCGGCAGCCATCTTAGATCTCTCTCCCCCCATCGCTTTCAATGTACTGTTATCAATAACTTACTAGCAGTAAAGAAAAAACATGCCAGCTTGTAGAGTCCCAACTGAACCCCAATATGTTTAGTATGGAGTAGGCAATGTATTGCCTGCTGTGGACAGCACACCATGGTGATAGTAACAAAAATATCTAATACTGACTGTAAAAAACTGCATCTTAGGACATATCCACCAAATATGTGAAAAATCCCCAAGCTCACCACAGTCACACCAGTAATGGGTTAGTCCTGTCTGGTACATTTTACTAAGGCGGTGTGGGGTACAGTACCATCAGTAGAGCATCTTATACCCACTTTCCACCAGGGGAGTAGCTATTGAAAGTTTATCAAATTCTTAAATATCTTACCCCCCAGGTAGCATATTCATGTTTGGTGTAGGTCACCTTCCCACCTTGCTATATAAATTATCATTGGCATGGTTTTGGAGTAAGAGCCTGATAGAAGTGAGATCATCACTCCTCTATGAGGGCCACAACGCATTGCTTGTTCAAGTTATGTCTTCAGTAGAGCCAGCTTTCCTTTGGCTCTTCTAAGAATCAGATCTCTAACTTGCCTATATGCAAAAATATCATTTTGACTCAAGCCATGCTCCTCCTTAAGGTCATCCCATGACAATAAGTCTCCCTCTTCCCAAATTTGCCCCAAACAGTACAGTGAAAAATTTGCCAAACATTTATAAATATTCCTAGGTATTCTCTGCTGATTCCTCAAAGGCATGCAAAATAAGGGTAGAAAGGAAACAGGGAACAACATTGTATGATGGGATATCCAAGTCAGAAAAGCACATTTAATGAAACTAGTTAACTTCTGAGCTAACCCGAAAGCTTGTTGCTTAGAAAGCTATGGGGCAGACCAGAGAGGAATGTCCTACAAATAAGCTTGTTTGATTTGAAGCCAAGGCTTAGGGGTACCCTGCAACCATTCCGTCAGTTGGCAGAGCTGAGCTGCTTTATAGTACAGGTCAAAGTGAGGTACACCCATTCTTCTTGGTTTGATATAACACTCTCCTATTTACTCTAGGTGGTTTCTTAGACCAGATATAGTGAAAGATCTTTCTATTTAACTTAATTAAAAAAAAACTTTGTTGATAGAGATGGGACAGGCCATGATATAAAAGCTTAGGTAAAATCATCTTTATTACATGAATTCTCCCCTACCAAGAAAAGTTTCAGTTCCCCCTGGAGCTCCTGTAAGCTCGCTGGTAAGTTAAGGGCAAAAAGATCCTTCAGAAATAGAGAGAAATGTACACCCAAATATTTAATTGATTTATCCACCCATCAGAAAGGATCTCTCTTATGAAGATCATGTTGCAATGGAGAGGGGATTGTTAAATTTAGGATCTCAGATTTATTCATATTAGTTCGGAAGCCCGACACCACACTGTAGTTAGTTAAGGAGGTAGCCATTTGCGCTAAAGAGGTGTCTGGATCCACTAATGAAAGCAAGGTATCAGCAAATAGCATCATCTTGTGCTCCTCTCCCTTTCAAACAATACCCATAATAGCAGCATTAGTTCGAATGGATTGTGCAAAAGGCTTGACAGAGAGTGCAAAGAGCAAGGGTAAGAGTGCGCAGCCTTGTCTAGTGGCCCTATAAAGCTCAAAATCAGTTGTGTAGGTACCGTTTAAACAAAGAGCGGCTAATGGCTTTTTATATAACTGGACCCTGCCCAAACATTTACCAGGTATGTCCAATTTATCTAAGACCTCAAAAGGAAGGGCCAGTACACCCAATCGAGCACCTTTTTGGCAACTATTGAAAGTAACAGGGTAGGATCTAATGACTGACCCACTGCACTGATCAGGTGTAAGGCCCTGCGGACATTATCAACAGTCTGTCTCCCAGTAATGAAACCTGGCTGATCTTCTGCAACTAACTGAGGCATATATTTCTGGAGGTACAGTGCCAAGATTTTAGTAAAGATTTTGTAGTCAGAACCTAAGAGGGAGATAGGCCTATAAGAGGGGCACTGTTGAGGTTCCTTGCCTGGCTTAGGAATGGCAGCAATAGCAGCCAGGCAGCAAGGTCACCCTCTATAGTATTAGAACACTTTAGTTAAGAGGGTGGCTAAATACTTTTTATAGCATTTATAAAACTTATTTGTGTACCCATCTTAACTTTCCCATAAGGAAGATTCTTAATAAGAGTTTCCTCCACCTCAATAGGTTTGGACTGTACAGTAAGCTCTGCTTCCATTAAAGTTGGTAGCTTAATGCCATTTAAGAAGGAAGCAATGGTCTCTGAGGATGGTATATCTTCCAGAGTATAAAGAGGGGAATAAAAGCATACAAATTCCTGCTGTACATCTGTTGTGAAGAAATTAACATCCTCATTTTGGGTCTTTATTTGAGAAATATAATTATGAAGGCGCTGCTTTTATAACTGATGAGTCAGCAAACGGCTGGCTCAGTTGCCAAATTCAAAATACATCTGTCTAGTTCTCTGCAGCCCTTCATTAATATCTACCAGCTCCAAATCCTGAAGCTGCAATCAGGTTGCATGGAGTTGTTATTCTAAAGTGAGATTTCCCTGCCTCAGTTTTTTCTGCTTTTTTCCGGGGCCTGTATAGTGGTTCCAAATGATTTATCCTGGGTACGCTTCTGTTGACTGACATGAGCTGTAAAGATATGATTTTCCCACGCATCACTACCTTTAGGACCTCCCAAAGAACAACCGGGGAAACATCTAGGGTATCATTAATAGTGAAATATTCCACTAAATCCATCTCCAAATGTTCAACGTGTTTAGGGTCTAATAAAGCAGCATCATTAACCTTCCAATGACACAACCCAGACTGCAACAAAGGTAGGGTCAAGACCATATTAAGGGCTGCATGGTCCAACTAAGTATGAGCATGAATAATTAGATCACGTGCATGGGATCAAACAGCATCCCCCAGCTACAGATCAATACATGAATATGTGTTATGGGTGTACAAGGAAAAAAAAAAAAAGTATAGCCTCGCTTCCGAGGGTGGGCAAGCCTCTAAAGGTCCTCCAAATCCCAATGCGCAAAGAAGCACCTAAGTTTTTGTCTATCCCCATGGGAATAACTTCACTACCTGTGCGGAATTGTCCATTTTTGGGCAAACGGTCAAGTTACAATCCCCCTACTAATAGGCAGCCTTCTTTCTGTTTCAACAATAAAACAGTAAGAGCATCATAGAACTCCCCTTGACTGGTGTTGGGAGCGTACACGTTCAATAAAGTCACAATAGTTTGCTGAACCGATATACCACTAAAACACATCTCCCTTCTACATCTCTGATCACCTTCTGCAGCTGGCATGAGAGACTGTGAGAAATCAATATTCCCACTCAATTCATTGTTTTTTCTTATGCAATGCATTAGAAGCCAAATACATTAGCAGGAAGTTCTGCTGCAAGAGTAGGCGTTCATGCTGCCGCAAAAGGTGGGTTTCTTGTACAAAGCAAATATCCACGGATAAACGCGCAGCCTCCTTGAATAGGAGACACCGTTTCATCAGAGCATTTACTTGTTTCACATTAAGAGAAATCAAAGTGGATACAATCTGTGCACAGTAGATATAAATAAACTGGATTTGCCCTCATCAGATTACAGAAAATCAACAATACATAACAGTAATTAAACCAACCCACCCTCCCTCCAAATCACTGCCCCCCCCCCCCCAGTGATCCATGCGCACCACAAACATGCTAGCATAGCCCAATCGGCACTCTCTAGTTGGAGGTACTGAGTGGCATCTGCGCACAGCCTCAGGATCTCTCAAGTATAATAAAGCAACTTTATAAGCCTAAAAATCCTCCATCAGGGCAGCAGAACCACAAACATGCATGCAATAAGTGAGGCACAGTGGAGAATGTCTACCATAACCAGCCTAAGCCCGCTGCACCCTGAAGTGCCACTCAGGTTGTACTATTAGCTGGCATCTTTGCTGCTGAGTGTTGCTGGGTCAGTCACCGTTTGCTGCCCTGCACTCGTTGCCACTTAGGCCACGATTTCAAAAGGGCAGCAGGTTTTGCAGGAGCAAAGGTGGGTTGTTGTTGAGTAACTGGTTTGCTCTCCAAGTCTGCCAGTACTTCCTCTTTTGTTTTCACTTAATGTAATTTACCTTGATAATAAAAGGCAAGCGTGAAAGGACGCTGCCATTTATATTTAATGTTGTTTTCACACAACTTCAACGTAATAGGCTTGAGTTCACTTCGGCGCTTCAATATGGCTACTGTTAAATCCTGGTAGATTTCAATGATATAAGCATCCCAAACCCACACTCCATAGTCCTTGCTTTGGCTAAAAAGTCACCTCTTTGATCTTACAGTAAATAAAGTAAGAGATAACCCTGGCCACATTCATTCTAGGCTTGCCTAACACTATGCGCCTGTTCAGTTTTCACAACTGTAGACTTCAACGGCTTTGCAGCATCAAATAGAATAAAACAAGTTTTTGTATTGTTTCCTTACAGTTGTTGTATTCAGGTGTTTCTAGGAGGCCACAGAAACAGAGGTTACAGTGTCTGCTGTAATTTTCAAGGTCTTCGACCTTATCTGTGAGAAACATCTCCAGGGTTGTTTGCGTTTCTAATTTAGACTCTTAACACTGTTATGGCCTTGACATGGTCTAACAACCCCCTTCCAGGTCTGCCACTCGGTGTCTCAGTTCAGAAATCTCACCTCGGAGATCTACTGCCAATGTCGCAAGCTCCGACTGCATCGTCACGAGATTCGACTTAATCTTTTGCATCCATTCTCGAATCTCACCAAAAGATGAGGTGGACTGCTCAGCAGGAGACTGGACAGATCATTCCTCTGGTTCAGTTGCCTAAGTAAGCGAGGTAGGTCCTGCCAGTGCCATTTTTGCTGTCCCCGCAATCGTGGGAGTAGAAGCATGATAGGAAAAATCCTGGCGGTTAAGGTGTCCCAGAGTCGACATACCTTGGTTAATAGCTTTAATCTGGTGTCTGCTGTTCGAGAAGGCTGAGAGAATGCAGCAGGAACCCACGGAGAGGGATAACCTCTATTAAAACTTGAGGCCATGTGAAGCTCTCTTCAATTGGCCATATCTATCACTGGTGTCATTTCCTCGCTTTGTGAAGATCTTAACAGCCTTGTTGATCAGTTCCCTGTGGCATGCTAACCTGGATCTGCAGCACTTCCTTGAGTTTGGCAATTATTTACTGCTTTGGGTGGACTTTGTAATAGGCCTCCAACATTACTCCCCAGACAAAAGTCTGTCACTGTGATATCATTAACAGTAAGCTAGTTCCCTGAGGAGTTTTTTCCCCCCCCAAATGGTAGTTTTACAGTACAAACATTTTTGAATGTGCAAAAGTCACTGGGTGGTCATGCTAAGAAGTCTGCAACTTTGCCATGTTTAAAAATAAATGTCATTCCACTTGGTACATAAACGCAGATAGTAACAAATAAAGCTCTAAAATTTCACATTGAAATTCCAAGCAGTAGCTGAGGAAACAGCAAAAATCACTAGGGGTTACTTTTTTTTTGCCTCACCCTGTACATAGTAGATTTTTAAAAGTCCTCATGAAAGTGCTTCCCTTTTTGGCTATTGTACAGCAGGAAATGTAAATAAAAATATGAAAAGAAATGTAATGCATTACCTTTGCTACCACTGCTTAGTTTCACTCGTTTTCGCTTGCCCACAGCTTGGCCACTATCCTGATCCTCCTGAAAAAAATGATTAAACCCAAGCTCAATTATTGTATTACAAAGACTTCATGTTCATGACAATCAAGTTCAAACAAGTACATTCTTCCACACACTTCTGCATCCCAAAGATAAGCCAAAAAAGGGGGGGGGGGGGTGGAAATGGTGGCTGGAAAGTTGCAGTGGATGTTTCTCTCTCCCTCTCTGGCTGGTCATTTTAAGAAAGGGCAAGACACACACTTACCCTGCAGCGTCACCTGCTCCTCTGACTACTAAACAGATGATTCATTTTGTTATCAGAGGTGTTGGAAGTTGCCGGTGCTAGGGCCACTCTGCAGGCAAGTCCAGAAGGAGAGCCGGCTTACCCACTTGCGAAAGACATTACTTTGAGCACAGAGAAACAGATAGTCCCTGCAGATCCAGCACTTCAGCTCAGTGCTCAAGGAGGATCATCACACACTGATGAGGTGAGCAGAAGAAGCCCTATAGCAGGCCAGCCTGAACTAGTGAAGTGCTGTTCAAAGCCACCAGTAACGTGACTGTGGTCATCCCTACAGGACCAGCTCACTTGGAAGAAGTTGTATGTTGGCCCCCCTGCCCAAGGAAAGCAAAGTTACTCACCTGTAACAGATGTGCTGCGAGGACAGCAGGCCAATTATTCTCACAGATGGGCAGCGTCATCCGACAGAGCACAGTGTTGACGCTGACTAGCTAACAGTAGAATTTTCTAGCAGTCTCTCACCACAAATGTGCAGGTGCCTTCCTGCCCGATAAGCAAGCGTAGGTCCCTCAGTCATGCATAAAGCTAAAGAATACAACTCCAAGGGGAGGTGGGAGGGTATGTGAGAATACTTGGCCTGCACTCCTCGGAGAACACCTGCTACAGGTGAGTAACTTTGCTTTCTCAGAGGACAAGAAGCCTTCATATTCTCACAGATGGGAATCCCTAATTTGGAAGTGGCAGGAATTAAAAAATAAAATCCCAGAGATTGCTCCATTAACTAACCCTATGGTTATATTTCTAAACCATACTAATGCTCCAATTTAACAACTTGGTTTTAATGTTCATGTCACCACCAACTTTGAAATCCTGTGAAGAGTTACGTACTATGTTACTCATAAATAAATAAAAAACTAAAAACTAAACATGGATTAATTCTCTCTGACAAAGTGATTAGAGCTTACAAGAGATGTTAGCTTTAAAGGTAGCACTTTTTCTCACTTAGATGCTTTGAAAGCCAATTAAATCCCCCACTCTGGGGCCCATTTACTAATAGTCTTCTCCCATTCTTGTATCTATAGAAAAAATGCTTTGTAAATAGGGTCCTACATTTGATGTTTTAAGTTGTTTGGATTTGTTAAATATTAGATATAGTTATTAGCTTTTATTGTATCCCATTTGATGCACAAGAGAAAAGAGCAGATAAAACAAAATTAATAAAGAAATCCACTACCTGGTAATGCTTATTTTAGAAATGTAATATGATGCCAAGCAAACACTAATGGCTCGAGCAAGTACTCTCCCAACACAATGATACATCACCTTAGTTGATTTTGTTCAGCACTGTGCTTAATTTTATATTTTATCTTTATATACACATATGCCATGTAGCTCTTCTTAGATATGAAAGATGAAGTCTCATAACAACAGAAATGTATCTTCTTTCTTCAACCTAACAAATTACCTGTATTTTGACTCTCTACCCCTTTGTTGTTTTATTTTTGAGTGTTTTGCTTTGCCTAAAAAGGTTTTATACCAAGACATATCTCCAAAGATATAGCCTATCTAAAATCCTCAGTAACAGTACTCAAAACAAGAAGGGATGGGGTCCAACCTAGAAGGCCTGCATGTAAAAATCCCTGGGTATTTCTGGGCCATCTGCCAATCTTTAATCCACAATTCTACTTTGACTGCTTATCCACATGTCTCATATGGCCAGAATCAGAAAACTCACCCCTCTGACCTGCTTACACAATCTATTAATTCAAATTGTGGCGTTGCCCAGGATCAGTTACTTAGTATATCAAAATCGTATCTCCTAAGCTATACTATATAGTGTGGGGGGTTTTTTGTTAGGAGGAAAAAGCCTCAACAGACTCCTGAACCTTAGCTCAAGGCTTAACGATGTTCACCGGAGTGCTATCTGTCATCACAGGCTTAAAAAGCCTCCTCTCCCTGTCATAATTCTTTATTGAGAGTCAAAACCGGTACTTATCTTAGCTTTGACTAGACGTTGTTCTTGCGACGCTCAGTCTTTCCTTGCCACGGCCAACTCTGGTCCAGGTTTCGGTATTTATCCAACTTCCTGCTTCAGGGTCCGTGGTGCTGGCGTGCTCTCTCACAACGTGCACTCTCTCGCAACTGTAATACATACAAACAATGAGTCCTCTGTATTACAGGTTTCTCACACATTATCCACGCTCAACATACCGTGCTTTTACTTTCGTTTCAACGGAAGAGTCTCACCTCTTCCTGCTTCCATACTTATCTTTTTAAATCCTCATGACGTCATGTCCGATACCCTACTATCTAGATAAAATGGACCCACTCAATTCTTGTGTTCAATCCTCTTGGTTGCATGGTCTGAAGACGGTAGGTCCATTTTTGCTCCTGTTGTAATAATATCAATTTCTTATTGCCACCTCTAGCGGTAAACTCAATCTTCTGCAGGACTACCACTTGAAGCAATTCAAAGTCATGCCCTTCTTTCAAATAGTGTGCTGCCAGTGGTACTGTTAATTTCTTGATGTTAATATTACTCTTGTGCTCACCTAATCTTATTTTCAATTGTCTTGTGGTTTGCCCAACATATAACTTTGCACATGGGCATTGCACACAATACACTACATATTCAGATGCACACGTTGTTGTAAAACGTAGACTGAACTGTCGTCCTGATTGTGGATCTGTGAATGTATCTGTCTCAATCATCATTCCACACATGCGACACTCTCCACACTTACTGTATCCATTTTCATTCCTGGTATCTCGATCTATCGGTTTTAAGATGGCTGGGGAAAATATTTCTTTAAGGTTCCTCCCTCTACTGAAAGCCATCATCACACTTACATCTTTGAAAATTGGCAGGGTTTGGACTATGTGCCAGTGTGTCCTAATCATGGTAGCTATTTTTTAAAACCATTGGATTAAAAGATTTAAAAAGATAAGTATGGAAGCAGGAAGAGGTGAGACTCTTCCGTCGAAACATAAGTAAAAGCACGGTATGTTGAGCGTGGATAATGTGTGAGAAACCTGTAATACAGAGGACTCATTGTTTGTATGTATTACAGTTGCGAGAGAGTGCACGTTGTGAGAGAGCACGCCAGCAACACGGACCCTGAAGCAGGAAGTTGGATAAATACCGAAACCTGGACCAGAGTCGGCCGTGGCAAGGAAAGACTGAGCGTCGCAAGAACAACGTCTAGTCAAAGCTAAGGTAAGTACCGGTTTTGACTCTCAATAAAGAATTATGACAGGGAGAGGAGGTTTTTTAAGCCTGTGATGACAGATAACACTCCGGTGAACATCGTTAAGCCTTGAGCTAAGGTTCAGGAGTCTGTTGAGGCTTTTTCCTCCTTATTAAAAAAACACACTATATAGTATAGCTTAGGAGATACGATTTTAATCTGCTTACAGAATCCACATTCACTTGATGCCTGACCCTCATGGCTCACTAGTACTGAATGCCCCCACACCCTGCGTGCAACAGCTCGTATAATTCAAAGGCTGATGTCCCCAGGCTCATCTGCATCCTCTGCCAACAGAGGAATCCCATGCAACCACCATTCTCTTCATCGTCACTAGGTTCAGTCTGCTGGTACGCCCAGAAGAATACTGCCAGAGTTCATTTGGAAGAGATCAGAATGAAGGGGTCACACAGAGACAGACATGAGCTGACCCTAACACTTTTCCTTTTTAATGAAAAAAAACCCTGAAAACTGTAACAGCAAGGTGGCAATTTTACCTCAAATGACAAATGTCTTTCTGCACCACAAAACAGTGTTTTTGTGTAGCCATTTTCCTTCAGAAGGATTTGATAATCAGATCAAAGAAGTGCTGGATGGAGTAAAAGTTCCCAGATGTCTGTGGAAAACCTATTAATAAACCTAATGTTATGCTCACTTCAAAGTGCACTCATGAGCAAGCAATGTTCTTCATCCCGATCTCAGTGTCATGCTTTGCATGAGTCACTGACAAATCATAGGACTTGAATCACTGGGTCAGTCCACTGTCAAGAATCCCAAGTGCCACAGAAAAAAAAAAAAAAAAAACAAACGAGCACCATGAAAATAGATGTGCTTAGCAGAAAAACACTAACTAGCCACCTTATACTCTACCTGCACAACAGCTACAGACCCAATATAGGCAGCCGCCCAACAGGCACTAATTTATTTATAGCTATTTTCAGTATTCATATTTAAGCTCAATTTATTACCTTGATATCCCACCTTCTCATTTAAGGTGAAAGTGACTAACAGAATAGAGCATAAATAAGTTTACTCATAATCACAAGACCCAGAAAAACATAATATCAAAGAAAAATGTAATTAAAACCATTAGGAAAACAAGTTAAAAACTATAAACAACAGATCTGCATTGTCATCCTTCACAAATATTTCCTCTATTTTGTGTCTGATTTTTCTTTACATATCAACTTTAAAAGTTTAATTTTTAATGTTCTCTCATTTGTGAATACTCCAAATGGAACAAGACATTATGAGCAAACTCTTATTCAAAAAAAAAAAAAAAACCTTAAAAAAACACTGGTTCCTAATGCATTACCATTTAGTACTCTAATAGTTCACTTATAACACTGCCCTGTGAACATCACAGCAGCACTGGGTCTTTGTAATTTGCTTATCTAACACTAAACTGCATCAATATCCTTACCATAAATCAAAGACAGCAAATTGAGGATTCATCTTGGGATTTGTTTGGTAGTACCACAAAAAGGCAGTATAACAAATTCCTTATCTTTACCAAATGTGAACTAACCCAACTTGTGTATCTTCCCCTTCACAAAACAAGACTTGGAGACAAGAGGTGTTCGTTGAAAATAAATTGTACATCCACTCAAAAGTATCTTGTAAATTAATTTTTTTTTTAATTTTCAAGTTAAAAAAAAAGTAAAAATACAATTGCACAACCATGTATAAATGCTGCACACAGCCAACGACAGGTTACTAAGCTGGGTATAAGTGATTAAATCCAAAGCCTTAAACAAAATCTGATATAAGGATTTTGTCCCCATTTTAGGAGTAATTTGATAACAGGATTCCTATCAAGCACCTCCCAAAACACACCTATAAAAGGATAGATAAGTGCCTATATGCTTATAAGACTGGTTCTCAGAACTATCCCCAATTACACAAGAATGCTCTCACATAAATTTATGCCTGCTACAAGGCAGATATAGATATAAACGTGTGCCTGTATGCTGTGTGTGTGTTTTATCAAGTATGTAAACACAACTCCAAACTACACCCAAGGGACCTCCTAAGTAGGCATCATCTTTCACGTTGCCTACTTATGTGTGTGTTTATATCATCCAGGACTGTTTTGTACTGGGGGGTACTGAGAACCGGCACCTTTTCCACTGCCTGCTAAAACTGATCCATAGTCCCAAAGTATTAATCAAAGAGCCCGGGCTCTGTACACCAATGCTGCTGGTTGCAAGGGGTCTGGCTATTGTGGAGTGGCTCCCTCGACAATTAACCCATCCCTAAAGATTGGCCTTGTATCTGAGTACCAGCACCTTTCATGCTAGGAAAAAAACCACCAATACTATCTGAGCAATTTTCTGCATTTAAAGTATGTGTTAAAACATGGAATTCACTTTACAAAATTCCTTCTTTTGTGTCTATGGGAAAATGGTTTATATATAGGCCCCTTAATATAAAAATTGTGATAACTCAAGATTGTGCTTTAAGTTATTAGTGAAGAGTTGAGGGCATAGCTTAGATCAGGGGCTCTCAACTCAGTCCTCAGAACACACCCAATCAGTCAAGCTATCAGGATATCCACAATGAATATGTATGAAAGAGATTTGCATACACTGGAGGCAGTCCATGCAGATCTGAGTCATGCATATTCATTGTGAGAATCCTGAAAACCTGACTGGCTTGGTGTGTCCCAAGATTGGGTTGAGAACCTCTGGCTTAGACAGAGCTCTAGTGTTCTTATTTTATAAAATGTGTGCAAATGTGGAGTACATGCACACATTTACATCATCTTTAGAGAAAAAGTGTAAATTTAATTTCACTTATTAAATTCATAGCTGTCCACTGTTACACTTCTGGGTAATAACTGTATGCAAAGATATGTGCACAGCTAGGGGTCACTATACAGCCTATTTTAAAGACACATAGGTGGCTCTTTGGACATGTCATATAGGCAACCCTGTTGGAAATGCATCGTCGGGAGCAATTCAATAAGATGCATCATTTAATTCTTGTACTTGAAGAGGATTGGTTCTCAACCCAGTCCTCGGGACACACCTAGCCAGGTTTCCAAGATAGTCACAATGAGTATACTCGAGATAGATTTCCAAACAGTGAAGGCAGTGCGTGTAAAATTTCTCTCATGCATATCTATTGTCAATATTTTGAAAAAGCTGATTGGCTGGGCTTCTTCCAAGGATTGGGATGAGAACAACTGCTATAGAAAATGAACTTACTTCATCTGAAGATTCTGGCTGTCCTGGTGTTTCTGGTACACCTGCAAAGTTGGGGTGGGGGAGAAAAATAAAACAAGGATAATTATTATTATTAGTGATCAACAAGGTTTACTTCTTTTGCTGGAAAAATATTTCCAAACAAACCTTCAGCTGTCAAAGTGCTCGATCCAGCCACCTGTTCCAGCAGTCCACATGTAAGTTTATCTTCTGGAAGCGCCAATCCAGAGCCCTTCAAAGCAAGGATATACTTCTCATGGCTCTTCTGTACTTGAACATTTTCGCCAAGACCTTAAACAGATTTACAATTCACTTACAGCAAAGGTAAACCCACTTTCAGTTTCTCAGATGTTAAAAATAAGACAAAAAACGCTGATGAAGGAAGAAAACTAACATGGCTAGCGCTTGTCATTTAAGACAGACTACAAAAGCAATGCATCAAACAGAATAAGTTGTTACACTGATAGTTTGGATTCTACCTTATTCAAGACATGAAGACAAAGTTCCTTCTCAGAGGTTACGGAGCAGTGAACAAATCTTTCTGAACAGGTCATTAGACTAACCCCTCTAATCAGAAATTATTCCCCAATCAACAAGTGCCCTCGTTACCAATGGAGGGGAAAAAAGTAAAATCACCTGGTACAGCACTCATGCTAAAGGGCAGATCTCTTCCTCAGGATGTACTCTAGTACATATTTTACAAGCAGGAAAAAGTGTACACCTGCTTTTGGGTTCTGCCATGAAATAAAATTGTCAGAGAAGCAACTTGCTGAATCCTAGAAAAGCATCACTTGAGTCCTGCTAGATGTATCAGCTCTGTACTGATGAACAGTTGAAGTACATTAAACACAGTATGTTTGGCTCCATATATAATGGGGGTAGGTTAAATAAGGCATTCTGTTTACATCCAACCAAATTTTTGCCAATTCGATTTAAGGTATGCTCACCAGCAACCTAGCCAATTATACTGTGGCTGAAAATTCTTCTAAATCTAGCTAGCTAAATATAAGCCAGCTATTCCTGTGCTTAGGGAGAGCTGTAATTTAGCCATATAACCAGATCACATTTTTGTAACGCAGCTTGATATCCCTAATCACTCAGAATTTAAGCAGCTAAAAATCAAGATTTAGCAGATCAAAAGATAAATTTTCAAAAAGGACCACCACGAGAACAGTGCAACAAAACAAATTAACAAGACAAACAATAATTCAATCTACAAAATCAGTAGATAAATATTAATTTAACAATAGAAAACAGAGAAATTATGAGTGGTCTTTAGCACATTACCTGCCAAGGACCCATTTTATTCAGATAACATGCACCATTAGTAAAAGACTCCCCTATGTAAACTATATAATGTTTGTGGTACTCTTCTTGTGTTGGTTGCTGGTTAGTACCAATACCTTGTCAAAGAAGACAAATAGCTGTCTTAATTGTAATTAGGCAGCTAGATTGTTTTAAAAATCCAACATGTTAAATGGCATGCTTTGTAAATATATGCACTTTATCATGAGAAGCTAAGGCTCCCTTTAAGAGATGAAGGATTTCCATTTTTCATGCCTTCCAACGACCTTCTGTGTACTGTGAACATGTGAAATATGCCTATATGAGCTTTCTGCAACTTATCTAATATAATAATTTGCTACTTGAACATTCAAATGTGTCTCACTGGGATCTTAACCACCTGCTGACGTCACTGACCAGAACTAGAACACTGCTTGCCTGATGTCAGGAGGTGGTTACGATCCCAGTGAGAGACACGGGAACCGCGGGACCGGCAAATTATCGATCTACAGAGGAATGGGAGGGGAGAAAGCGGGAAGCCACGCTACACACCTTGCTGTTGAAGACTAACTGCCTTCATGGCGACTGCTGGCTTAATTCTCTGCACTGCTGGGGTTTTTTTTCAATGGTGGTTGAGGAAACAGATCGTTTGCAGGGATCACTTTTCTACCCGTGGAAAACATTTCTACTTTCCTTCACAGTCACCTCTTTATCTTCCAGTAATAGATTTAAACACCCCTGGGGGGCAGGGCTGACCTGGGAGGGGGCGGGGCGAGATGTGGACACGGATCACGTCGCCACAGGGGATGGCTATGGGAAACAGCAGGGCTGGCGGCAAAAGCCAGTCCGTGGCGATCAAGAGCAGGAGCACCACCACCCCCCCTCGGCGCATCAACTGGAGTCAGGACTGCGGGTTTGTTGTTCGGGAAACCTCTGGTATGAGTTTGATGGTGGGGGTGTTTGTGGGAGAGGTGTAAGATCGTGGACAGGGACGAGAGGGGGAGACATACTAGACTGAGGAGAGCGGGAGAGGGAGAGATGTAGGACCACAGGGAGGGGAGACCGATCCTCCAGTTCCCGAATGTGTGTGAGGAGGGGTGCTAGGCATCAGTGTGAGGGTAGCCGAATACGTCGTGTCTTGGTAACTTTGAAAGATTGATTAAAATTCCATCCAGTAATTACGGGAAGGCGATTAACCGCTGGCTGGCTGGAGGGGGGGCAGGGGAGAGAGGAAAATCGCTGGGTGGCTGGATGGGGGGGGGGGGCAGGGGAGACAGGAGAATCGTGGCTGGCTGCCTGGCTAGCTGGAGGGGGGGGGGGCAGGGCTATAGAAATGCTAAATAGTAGTAGTAGTAGTAGAGGAGAATCACACACACACTCTCTCTTACAGACACACTCGCACCCAGTCTCACTCTCTCTGTCACACACACACACTCGCACATTCACTCTCTCTCTCACACACAGTCACTCTCACACACACTCTCTCAAACATACACACTCCAAGGAAAACTTTGCCAGCGCCCGTTTCATTTAATACAGAAACGGGCCTTTTTTACTAGTCCTATATATTAATTTGCACCATGAACGTTCCATGAAGCTGCCTGGGCCCGTGCCTCCATTCTGATTGGCTGTGCCTGGGACTGAAGCCTCGGATGACATCATCCAGAGAGCCCAAGCAACAGCAGTGCGGGCCCAGGCAGCTTCATGGAACGTTCATGGAAAATAAAAGCTAAGAAAAAGAAAGAACAAAAACGACCCCCCCCCCCCCCCCCCCCCCCCCCCCAGAAAAGCAGATTAAAACAACTTTGCTTGCTTGACCTCTCGCCAGCCACCTGAACAGCAGCGCTGCCTCCAAACCCTCACGAGCACACTCACAATAAGCAGGTTCCAGCGCGCGCGGAGCTCACCAGGCTGCTGCAGGATGCCGCTGGTGCAGCAAATACTGAGCAGGAGGGAGCAGAGGAAGAATCCCTGGCTCACGAGCCGCTCTCTCCTGTGCCGCCTTGAGCCCTTCACGCGCCAATGGCCGGGAGGGGGGAGGGGAAGACAACCCTGGAACTGGGAGGGAGGACCCTGGAAGAGAGAGGGGAGGCCCTGGGACACACTCTCATTCTCCTCTCTCTCTCTCACAGACACACTCGCACCCAGTCTCACTCTCTCTCTCTCACAGACACACTCGCACCCAGTCTCACTCTCTCTCTCTCACACACACACTCGCACATTCACGCTCCCTCACACAGTGACTATCACATACACTCTCTCAAACCAAACACACTCCAAGGAAAACCTTGCTAGCGCCCGTTTTATTTGTGTCTGAAACGGGCCTTTTTTACTAGTATACTATATATGTAGATTACATTGCTGTCTCTAATTCTGATCAATTTAAAAAGTGATGCCCGATTAAATATTGGCTCCTCAATACAGCAATATATTGGTACATTTATATTTGTTTTATTTCATGCTGGACACCAGTGCAAAAGCACTAACAAAGTTCATTGTTCATGCTATTATATTTATGTGCAGGATAAACTGTGACGTGAGACTAAGAAGATACAAATTTTGAGTAATGACTTAGGGGGTCTTTTACAAAGCGGCAGTAAGTCCAATGCAGGCTTACCGCTCACTAATCCAGAACTACTGCCAGGCTACTACAGCAGCCCAGCAGTAGTTCCCAACCCTAGCACGCGTCACTTCCGGAACTACAAAAATACTTTTTATTTTTGCAGCACAGGTGTTTACCCAGCGGTAATTGGGCAGTGCCAAGTGCTGCTCGGTTACCATAGTATGGGAGCCCTTACCGCCACCTCAATGGGCGGTGGTAAGTGCTTCCCCCCCCAAAAAAAAATAACCACGGCCATTTAAAAAAAAAAAAAAAAAGCCTTTTACCTGCTGTGGTAAAAGGGGGCCTCAGAACGCGCCAAAAAAAACAAACCACACCTCACTTACCGCAACTTGGTAAAAGAACCCCTTAAAGCTGTCCAAGAACTCTTGCAGCCCACAAAACTGATGCTTTCTGTGTATGTATCATTATAAAGGCAAGATCAAATATACATCAAATGAGAAAGGAGTGGAATAGCAGAGGCACCAAAATGGAAAACAGATAACATTTTGAGTATGCATGGAAATTCCCAAGCTACACCCAAGTCTGAAATGGATGTCCCACTTATAAAAAGTATAGGAATATACTTCTGAACTTCAGCATAATGCATCCCAAGTGCAGTGGACTTTGATCCTGGGGAACCAAGATCAATTCCCACTGCAGCTCCTTGTGACTCTGGGCAAGTCACTTAACCCTCCATTGCCCCTGGTACAAAATAAGTACCTGAATATATGTAAACCACTTTGAATGTAGTTGCAAAAACCTCAGAAAGGCGGTATATCAAGTCCCATTTCCCTTTCTCTTAAGAAACCAGAAACCCGTCCTTCAGATCAGGATAGATGAGCTGAATAAGCTATGCTGCAAAATACCGTTCTTTCCAGAAGTACTATCTAGGCAAAACTGGGCTGTGGAAGTACTACCAAGGGTTACATGGCTGTTGCAAATCTTATCCGTTGATGCTGATGTGCTAAGGAGAAAACATTCACTCTATGCCATTAAGCTGATGAGTTAACTTCATCTGACCTAATGACCTATTTGGTCATAATAAAGCAAAATACAATCTGTTATCCAGTTATTCATTCTTGCCTTAGGAACAGTTTGTTAGACTAGGACAATAGGAACAACTAGGATGGTTTATGGTAAAGTTATATCCCCTTGTAAATATGCAAGCACGCTTACAGTTCAGTAGATGACATGCCTGTATACAACTATGTGCACAAGGGTCTTGGATAAGATGTTAATAGTTCAGAGCTTCAAAATTACCTTGTGCGGGTGCAACTGAATATAAAATAGGCACAGACAACTAAAGCAAGAAACACTGTTTCTCTTCTAGCAGAGGTGACTGCTACCAAGAACAGCACTTTCCAAGTCAGGAATTTCTGAGTAGTGGACTCCACGGGTTCAAAAGGAGGTCGTATCTGCTGGGAAAGGACTACATTTAGATTTCATAAAGCTAGTGGACTTGTTACTGGAAATTTGAGGCATCAGACCTTTCAGGACCCCAATATCAAAGGCTATGGACAGTCTCTTCCTTATAGTCATGGTAAGCTGCTATAGTACTAAGATGGACACTGACAACTTATTTCTGAATCTAAGTTGAACAAAGGTTAGAGGGATTCCAGCAACATATGAGTTGGACACTTAAAATGGGTGCTTATTGATGTGTCAATTTCAAAATAAAAACTTTCCATTTAAAATTTTAAAGTCTCCTAGTGGACTGCCTTCTTGATGCCAGGAGGATGTGAGGTACTTCTTGTGGTATCACTTGTAGAGGCCAAAGAAGAAAAACCTCAAACAAAAAGTTTTTGTTTGCTTTTCAGCTGCCCACCTTCCCTGATGCAGTTTGGCGAAACATGGACCACGTGGACAGTGCGTTCCTGGATTGTTTGAGATATGTGTTCCATAAAACAAAGTAACTTACCTGTAGCAGGTATTCTTCGAAGACAGCAGGCCAAATATTCTTACAACTGAGTGACATCATCTGATGGAACCAGGTGCGTATGATGTCCAGCGTACTGTCTCTAAAAGACATTTGGCAGCATCCCACAGTGCATGCGCAGGTGCCTTACCACCCGATGTGCGAGTGCAGGACAAGCAATATTTATTTGTAGCATTTGTATCACATTTTCCCACCTATTTGCAGGCTCAATGTTTGTTTGTTTTTTGTTAAATTTGTACCCCGCGCTTTCCCACTCATGGCAGGCTCAATGCGGCGGGCAATGGAGGGTTAAGTGACTTGCCCAGAGACACAAGGAGCTGCCTGTGCCGGGAATCGAACTCAGTTCCTCAGTTCCCCAGGACCAAAGTCCACCACTCTAACCACTAGGCCACTCCTCCACTGTGGAAAATGTGGCTTACATTTTCCACAATGGTGATCACCAATTCTGGAAGAGAAATACATATATAACAACATAGCTTGAAAAATCTCAAAGGAGAGGAGGGATGGTTTGTGAAAATAATTGGCCTACTGTCCTCGGAGAATACCTGGTACATTTAAGTAACTTCGCTTTCTCTGAGGACAAGAAGGCCATAATATTCTCACAACTGGGAATCCCTAGTTACCAGGCTCACCAAAAACAAACAAAGCTAGGACAATAGGGACTTGCAATGGCAAGTCTCAAGAAACCAGTGAACCTGAAACTATATACAAACTGGTTGTGAAGATGCACCATTGAATAGAAATAATGGGCCTAGGAGGGTGGAGCTGGATTCTAGACAAACAGTTTCTGCCCAGCCCAGCCTGGCATAAACAAAAGAAATGCAATCTATAAGCCAACTGAATGGGAAAATTAGGTTCTTACCGTGATAATTTTCTTTCCTTTAGTCATAGCAGATGCAGCCATTACAGATGGGTTGTGTCCATCAACCAGCAGAAGGAGATAGAGAGCACACTTTTTGAGTGCCTCATACCAGCTTGCTCCAATGTCTCTCTTCAGTATTTGAAGCTTCCAAAGCAGTATGGCAAACCGCAATGGGAATAACATGAGCTTTCCTCACAGCGAACGATGGCCCTACAACAAAGGGCATTAACTCAGAATGGAGGGAATGAAACATCCTCCCGGAGGGCATAAACTCATCCTCCACTGAGACATAACTGGAGGGAATAAACTCATCCTCCCGGAGGGAATAAACTCATCCTCCAAAACATGAAACTGGAGGGAATTAAGTCATCCTCCTTTAATTGAACAAGAATCCTGAAGACTGTTTTCCGACTTTCTCCCAAGGACGGAATCCCCAGGAAACATGAACAGAACCTGAAATAGATTTACAGCAGATAGCAATCAGACAGGGAGGGATCATGGCTGCATCTGCTATGACTAAAGGAAAGAAAATTATCACGGTAAGAACCTAATTTTCCCTTCCTTGTCATCAAGCAGATGCAGCCATTACAGATGGGATGTATCAAAGCAATCCCTAGATAGGGTGGGAACAAGCAACACCACGCGCCAGCACTTGCGCTCTAAAATGTGCATCCCTCCTGGCAGCCACATCCAGCCTGTAATGTCGGGCAAAAGAGCTTAGAAGCCCATGTTGCTGCACTACAAATCTCTTGAAGAGAGAGTGCTCCATTTTCAGCCCAAGACGAGGAAATTCCTCTAGTGGAATGCGCCTTAAAGGCATCAGGCGGAGGCCTGCCGGCAAGCAAATAAGCTGAAAAGATAGATTCTTTGAGCCAGCGGGCAATAGTGGCTTTAGACGCTGGAGACTCTCTGCGAGGACCTGATAGCAAAACAAACAGATGATCAGAGGTCCTGAAAGAGTTAGTAACTCGTAGATACTGCAGCAGAGTCCTGCGCACGTCCAACAGGTGCAATTGCCCAAAAGATTCTGGAAACTCCTCCTTGACAAAGGAGGGCAAGAAAATAGGTTGGTTTAGGTGAAACGTTGAAACCATCTTAGGCAAGAAGGAAGACACGGTCCGAACCATGCCCCCGGACTCTGAAAATTGCAGAAAAGGGTCTCTACAGGACAGCGCCTGGAGCTCTGACACCCGTCTCGCCGAAGTAATGGCCACAAAAAGATGGCCTTCAGTGTCAAATCTGTCTCTGAAGCATGCCGAAGCGGTTCAAAGGGAGCACCCTGAAGGGCTTTCAGCACTAGCCCCAGGTTCCAAGCTGGACAAGGTGCACGCACGGAAGGACGGAGCCGAAGCACCCCTCTAAGAAACCGTGCCACATCCGGATGAGCAGCTAAAGACACGCCTTCAACCTTTCCACGCAGGGAGGCCAATGCTGCCATTTGCACCCGCAGGGAATTATAGGCCAAGCCTTTTTGTACACCATCCTGCAAAAAGACCAGAATCGGCGAGACAGGAGCCCGCAGAGGTGTGATCTCTTTGGAAGCACACCAGACTTCAAACTGGCGCCAAATCCTGGCATTAGCCACAGAAGTGGAACGCTTGCGGGCTTGCAGGAGAGTGGTAATTACTTTATTGGAATAGCCTTTGTCTCTCAATTGCGCCCTCTCAATCGCCAGGCCATAAGACCAAATCGGCCGGCATCCTCCATGGTCACCGGACCCTGTGACAACAGGTTGGGAACCAGAGGTAACTGAAGGGGATCCTCTACAAGCATCTGAGGCTAAACCAAGGCCTCCTGGGCCAATCCGGGGCGACGAGAACCACTTCTCCTGGATGCAGCCAAATCCGCAGGAGCACTTGCCCTATCAAGGGCCACGGAGGGAGCACATACAGTAGGCCCGGAGGCCAGGGTTGAGCCAAGGCATCCAACCCCGCCGAGCAAGGATCTCCCCGTCTGCTGAAAAAGCACGGGACTTTGGCATTGATGCTTGTTGCCATTAGATCCATCACGGGCTTGCCCCACTTGGCACATATCTGCAGGAATACTTCGTCTGCAAGTTCCCACTCCGCTGGATCGATCTGATGCCTGCTTAGATAATCGGCTTGCACGTTGCTCTGACCTGCAATGTGAGCTGCCGACAGAAACTGTAGATGCAGCTCGGCCCAGTGGCAAATTTGTTCGGACTGCGCGGCTAGAGCTCTGCACTGAGTGCCGCCTTGTCGATTTATGTAGGCCACTGCTGTCGTGTTGTCCGACATCACTCTGACAGCCAATCCTTCCAGGGTCACTTGAAAAGCCAGAAACGCCTGAAACACCGCTTTCAACTCTAGACGGTTGATGGACCACTCCGACTCCTCGGGTGTCCATAGACCCTGGGCATGCTTCCCCTTGCAATTTGCGCCCCAGCCTTTCAGGCTGGCATCTGTCACCACTAGGCACCAATTGGGGAGCGCCAGCGGCATTTCTCGCCGCAGCATGCTGTCTGAGAGCCACCACTCCATACTGAGTCGGGCTGCAGGGAGCCAAGAGAGTCTGCATTGATAATCCTGAGATACTGGAGACCATCTTTGGAGTAGAGCATACTGTAAAGGTCTCAGGTGCACTCTCGCCCAGGGCACCAGTTCCATGGTGGCCGTCATCGATCCAAGCAGCTGGACAATGTCCCAAGCTCGCGGACGGGGCATCCTCAGGAGCAGACGGACCTGATTCTGAAGCTTGCACCACCTTTGCTCGGGTAGGTACACATACCCCAAGGCTGTGTCAAACCTGGCCCGCAAATATTCTAGTGACTGCGAGGGGGTCAGGTGACTTTTGGCCAAATTGACGACCCAGCCCAGAGATTGAAGTACTGAGACCACTCTGGCTGTTACATGCTGACTCTCTGCAGCAGAGTTTGCTCGAATGAGCCAGTCGTCCAGGTACAGGTGAACCCGAATACCCTCTCGCCTTAGAAAGGCAGCTACTACCACCACAACCTTCGAAAAGGTGCGGGGAGCTGTGGCGAGGCCAAAAGGCAAGGCCCGGAACTGGAACTGCTTTCCCATCACCGCAAACCTCAGAAACTTCTGGTGCGGGGGCCAAATTGGTATGTGCAAGTAAGCTTCTTTCAGGTCCAGAGATGTGAGAAACTCTCCTGGCTGTACCGCCGCAATGACGGAACGCAGGGTTTTCATGTGAAAATGCCGCACTCTCAGGGACTTGTTTAATTCTTTTAAGTCCAGAATAGGGCGAAAAGACCCTCCTTTTCGCGGCACCACAAAGTAGATGGAGTAGCGGCCGCAGCCGTGTTCGGCGGGAGGTACCGGGGAAACGGCCCCTATCTGAATCAGACCTTGCAAAGTCTCCTCTACCGCCGCCCATTTGGCGGCAGAACCGCATCGGGACTCCACAAACACGTCTCTTACAGGGGCGTCGAATTCTATTCTGTAACCGTCTCTGATCAGGTCCAAGACCCACTGATCTGAGGAAATGTTGGCCCACTCCTCGGCAAAGAGGGAAAGACGTCCTCCGATGACAGGACTCGAGGAGAGGGCCGGCGCACCATCATTGAGAGGGTCGCCTCTGAACTCCAGGCCTTGAGCCAGTGGCTGTGGAACGTTTGTCCGAGCGAAAGGAGTTCCTCTGCTGAAAACGGGCACGAGAAGTGAACCCAGCAGAACGCCCCGGGCAGTACCTTCGAGCTTCACGGAACCGAGGTCTGTAAGAGGAGTGGACCGCCACACCCTCAGAGGAAGGCCGAGGCCTATCTTCAGGCAAGCGCTGGGGTTTAGCCTCACCCAGGCCCTTCACAATTTTCTCCAACTCCTCACCAAAGAGGAGAAGGCCTTGAAAGGGCAACTTCACCAACCTTTGCTTAGATGCCATGTCCGCCGCCCAATGCCGTAGCCAAAGAAGACGGCAAGCCGCCACTGCTACTGCCATGTGTTTAGCCGAAGCTCTGACAATATCATAAAGGGCATCAGCAAGAAAGGACAAGGCCGACTCCATCTGCGAAGCCACATCTGAAAAGGGCACCGCTCCATCACCGGGCTGTTCCACTGCCTGTTGCAACAAAGCCAGGCAGGCTCTAGCAGCATAACAACTGCATGCAGACGCCCGAATAGTGAGACCTGCAATTTCAAATGACCGTTTAACTGCTGATTCCCGTCTACGGTCTTGAATATCCTTCAGGGCAACACCTCCTTCAATAGGGAGGGTAGTTCTCTTTGTCACAGCTTTGACTAGGGCATCCACTTTAGGCATAGCAAAGCGAGCCATATGCTCCTTACTCAGAGGGTATAATTGCCCCATAGCCCTGGAAACTTTCAAAGGTCCCTCGGGGTCAGCCCATTGAGCCGAAATAAGCTCTTGGATGGAGTCGTGCAAAGGAAAGGCTCCAGCAGGCTTTTTGGTACTAGCCATCCTAGGATTCACAGAGGAGGCTGTGCCACTGGCAGGGTCCTCAATAGAGAGAGCCTGCAGGGCATCAGAAATAAGTGCTGGCAGCTCATCACAGTGGAAAATCCTCACCGCGGTGGGATCGTCCAGATCCTGAGTCACTTCTGCACCAGACTCTGGCTCCTCAGACCATGAAGGTCTGCCAGAGTCCTCCAAATCCTCGCAGCCCGACCGGGGGGGGGGGGGGGGGGGGGGGGGAAATGGAGGTGCAGCACTCTCTGAAGGGGAAAGAGCCCTTTTGCGCTTCATATTCTACCAATTATCAGGGAATAACGCCTCAGAGGGCATACCCAGGCTAGAATCCACCGGGGGGGGGGGGCATTAGAAAGGCCCCTGCAGGGCTTTGTGGGAGAGCTCTTTTAAGCATGTATGCTTTATGCATTAGTAAGACATAATCAGGTGAGAAAAACTCACCCTGGGCACCCGGATCTCTGCCGGGGCTAGTAGCTCTCATATCAGCCTCACTCCCCCCGGGCTCAGGACTCTCCGTCTCAGCAGAGTTCGCGCCATGTGGTAAATTCAAAATGGCGTCCGCTGCCAGCTCAGAGCACGAAGAATCGTCACTCGCCATGCTCGGGCCGGCTCTAACGTCTGTATAGCACGATTTACAGATCCCCGCTGCTGATCTGCGCTTGCCACACTTGGAACAGCGCTTTACTGTCTCCGCAGCCATCGCCGAAAACGGCGGTAAAATTCAAAATGGTGGTTTGCGCCAAATCGCCCCGATCGCGGGCCCACCCAGAGGAGTCAGAAAACACTCTTACCTCACTGGACCGAGAATCACAGCTCTGGTCCCACAGAAAAAGGCAAGGAAAAACCTCTGTTCCTTTTTTTTTTTGTTTGTTTAACGCTGTGAAGAAAGCAGAGGTAAATAGAACTCCGGAGGCTCAGGTGAGTGGGAAAGGCAGGGAAAGGGCGAACCTATGTGCCTGCATCCACTGTTGGTGGGGAAGGACAGGGAAAGCTAAGCAATGTGTCCACATCCATGGAGGTATGGGTAAGGCAGGGAAAGGGCGAACCTATGTGCCTTTAAAGTGAAGCTGCTATAGCCTCCAATACCCCTGCTAACAACTGGCAAAAGCACAGGAGCAACCTCCAGGCAGATTTTAGATGGAGCTCGGAGAAGCTGTAGCCACTCTGCTAGGGGAGATAGAGAATACTGAAGAGAGGCAGTAGAGCAAGCTGGTATGAGGCACTGAAAAAGTGTGCTCTCTATCTCCCTCTGCTGGTTGATGGAAGCAACCCATCTGTAATGGCCGCATCTGCTTGATGACAAGGAAAAGTGTGTTTGCCAATGGCTACCCTCATCCTGTTTGGATCAAAAAAAAAAACCCAAATGTTGGGTAGACTATCCATGGTACTTAATCCGCTCCAAACAGAAGGCTAAGGCTCACTTACAGACCAAGGTGTGCAGTGCTCTGTCACTAGGATGGGCATACAGTTTTGGGAAGAATGTTGGCAGGACAATATGAAACTCCAACACCATCCTAGGAAGGAATTTAGGGTGTGTGTAGATAACTACTCTGTGATGAAACTTTGTGTAAGATGGATCCCCTACTAGGGCCAGAAGCTCACCGACCCTGCAAGCTGAAGTGACGACCACCTAAAGTACTTCCAGGTTCTTCAGATGACAGGAATCAAGTGGCTCAAAAGGAGCTTTCATCAGCTGACAAATGACAGTGAGAGGTCTGATAAGGGGCTTTATCAACAACAAACCTTGCATAAAGTGAACAAGGCTGTCCAGAGATGGGAAAGATTGCTCCCTTAACACCTAGTGGGTCATCGCATGGAATGGCCCCGACTCTGATGCCCACTGAGACAAAGGCATTGGAGGCTGCTCCATGGCAAAGCCTGGTCCTCCAAGGAAGACTGGAGCTGTGCTGTGGTGGACACAAGTGCCCTCAATGCCAAAGCACTCTACTGCAACAAGCCCACCAGCTTCTTTCTCCCCGAGCATGGCCTGGACCTGGTAGTCAAAGGAAGGCATCAGCAAAGGTGGGGCTGAACCAATGTGGAGAATGTCGGTGCCAAATCAGATGCTGCAGCCCAACTGCATGACGGCTGAGTGTCAGCAACTCCACAAGAGAAGGAGCGTTCCTCTAACAGTCGATGCCCCAGATGCTTCAGATGCCCCAGTACTATGCTTCAAGCAGGACCGATGCTTGCTGGTTTTAAACTTGGACCAGAGCCAAGCATCAGAGTCCAGTGGTACCAATGAAGACAATATCAAATCCTCACACCTCCTTGGTGTCAGGTGTGACACAGATCAGTCCCAAGAACTATCACAGTGCCTGATATTGAGGCATATGGACACCCTGATGCCAGTGCACTCCCCGTGTCAGAAGTAGCCGCTGCAGCTATCATGGCCAATGCTTCAATGTCGACATCAATGGACTGGACACGACATCAAAATTTTTTTTTTTTTTTTGGTGTTGGATCTCTCTAGCTCCTCTTTTGTATATACAGGCAGAGAACATAAGGAATGTCATGGTCTGGCCCAAAACACTGATGACACCAGTTATGGGGATTAGTCCCAGAGATGACCCTATTATACTGGGAACAGCACTTCAAGCCACTGGGAATCTTCTGGGACATGAAGGGGAAAACAGCTGATGTCAAAAATGGCTCAATGGTGAGGGCGAAAAAAAGGCTACTCACCCCCTGAAAGAGGTTGATGCAGCCCGGCTGAAACTCAGGCTATTTGTATGTACTACTTATGAATTGTAATTAGCAAAGCAGCAATTAGATGTCTATTTTCCTATTTGTAATAAATAAGCTTCTATGATAAATATATGATTGGCTAATGGTGTATCTGTTCCTGTGTTCTTTAATCCAAATTATTTTATCCAGGGAATAAATGTCTGAAAGTTTAGCCTTGCATATTGCAGCCTCTCTGATAAGGGGGCATAGGTATAAGGTTAAAGAAAGTCAAAGAGGTTTTCTCCAAGAAAGGAGAACTTCTCTAAGGCTGAAGTGTAGTCCTCTCCCCAGGGGCAGAGGTCATGATTACAGCACAGTACCGAAACCCTGCTTCTAACCCTAACAACATACGTCAAACACCACCTTAGTAAGGGGTATCAGGTCCTACTACTTCAGTTCAACATTCAGTGGAGTTTGATGCAATACATCTTGCAATGTTACCTGAACAACTAAATCAGATAGGAGTAACAAGTACAGTCTACAAATGGTTTTAAAGAATTCCTCTCAAATCGAAGCTACTCAGTAAAACAAAACAAACACTTCTCCAATTACTGGATTCCGAAATGTGATGTCCCTCAAGGATCCCCACTCTCTCCTATTTTGTTCAACTTCTTCATGTCTTCCCTTAGCTCAATACACCTGGGATTAGGCAAGCTACTACTATCATACACTGACGACATCATGCTCCTACCACTGACATCCCCACGTCAGGACCCAATCCAATCAGTACCTACCAGGATGAACACCATTCAGATCTGGGCTGAGATAAACAAACAAACAAATGCACAAAAGAATAAAATCCTATGATTCCAGAATCAAGGAATCAAGGTCCCAACAACAGAACCTTCTCAGTAGAATCAGAAGCCAGAGTACTCGGGGGTCATTCCAGACTTATCACTATCATACTCATCTCATATCAACCAACTCTGGGAGGTGACAATGCAGAAGAACTGAAAAATCTTGGTGAACTTGGGAAGATGTACCAAGCCAAACTGATAAGTTAAAGAATGATCACCCGGACAGGATGGTATACACCCCAGGGTTATTGAAAGAACTCAAATGAAATTGCTGATCTGCTACTAGTGATCTGTAAACTGTCATTAAAGTCAACTGTAGCACCTGAGGACTGAAGGGTGGCCCAATGTGATGCTGATTTTAAAAAGGGTACCAGGAGGGGAAAGACCAATAATATAAAAGTACTTTGTTGTTGATGTTAGAATTGGTTATTGTTAACAAGAGGTGTGGATAAAGAGGATTGTGTACAATACTCAATTACAATGTTAACTGCAATCTTCTTTAATAAAAACTATTGAACATAAAAGGGTACCAGGGGTGATCAGAATAATTGCAGACTGGTAAGGCTGACTTCAGTGCGGGGAAAATAGTAGAAACTATTATAAAGAATAAAATTACAGAACACTTAAACAAACATGGTTTAATGGGACAGAGTCAACATGGATTCAGCCATGGGAGGTCTTGCCTCACCAATCTGTTTCATTTCTTTGAAGGTGTGAATAAACATGTGGATAAAGGTGAGCTGGTTGATATAGTGTATTGACATTTTCAGAAAGCTTTTGACAAAGTTCTTCATGAGAGACTCCTGAGAAAAATAAAGAATAATGGGATAGAAGAAATGTTCTGTTGTGGATTAGCAATTGGTTATTGGACAGAAAACAGAAGGTAGGGTTAAAAGGCCATTTTTCTCAATGGAGGAGGATGAATAGTGGAGTGCCGCAGAGATCTGTACTGGGACTGGTGCTATTTAACATATTTATAAATGATCTGGAAATCAGAACGACGAGCGAGGTGATTAAATTTGCAGATGACACAAACTATTCAAAGCTGTTAAAACACATGCGGACTGTGAAGAATTGCAGGAAGAAAAGTCGAGGTTCTGCCTTGGACCAAGCTCCCGGAGGATGGTAAATGAGGAGTAGGACGATTTGATTTGCATCTTTTGAACCATCGCAGAATTTGCACAGCAACTATTTCAGTTCAGGGAAAACCCAGAACTAAAGATATGTGGAAAAATTCTCTTAAATATAGAGCAAGTCCGAAGCCTTTTTCACCCTGTCTTGGAGAGTGAATAACATAACTGGGTGAACAGATTGAAGCAATATCAGACTACCAGCTTCTGTGAGTCATGTTTCTGAGATAAATAGAAAGTCGAGATATGAAGATTCTAGCAGATCCATGAGTAAGAGAGCCTTGTTCCCCACATACCTGGCATTGATACAAATGGTAGGACAGGAGTGAGTTGAGACTTATGTTCCAAAGGGAAAATTTGCTTGGGTAATCTCAAAAGGTAACGGGGTTTCTTGGGCCGACGAATGTTAGCCATTTGGTTCTGGTCTGAAACCATAGTAGTGTTCTGATGGCATATATTGGCATTGTCTAGCAGGTATATGACCTACAGTTAGGGTGTTTCTTACTACAGTGTTTTCTAGACTGATTGTAGATTACAAGGATAGGATTAGGCACTAAGTTACTCTGGTGGATCCTCCTCTACTTCTATCCCACTGTCAGTTGGTGTACACCTCAGGGATCTGTCCTAGGACCTCTTCTTTTCTCCATCTATACTTCTTCCCTTGGTACTCTGATCTCATCCTCTGATGAGGTGGCCAAATGGAAATGTGCAAGTAAGCCTCCTTGACATCGAAGGAGGTGAGGAACTCCCCTAATCGAACCGCGGCCATGACTGACCGAAGAGTTTCCATCCAAAAGTGATGCACTCCTAAAGCTCTGTTCACACCCTTTAGATCAAGTACCAACCGAAATGATGCCCCTTTTTTGGGCACCACGAAGTAAATGGAGTATCGGCCTAAACCCTGCTGTTCCACAGGCATGGGAACTACTGCGCTGAGTTGGATCAGATTTCTTAGAGTCTCCCTGACCGCTGCTACCTTGTGTGGAGCTTTGCAAGGAGACTCCACGAAAGACTCTGCCAGGGGCCGATAAAATTCCAGTTTGTATCCTTCCCGGATGACCTCCAAGACCCACTCGTTTGATGTCGCCCCGGCCCATCCTCGGAGGAAATGGGACAGCCGTCCCACTATCACCACCGGGAGATGGGCCAAGGCCCCATCACTGGGCACAAGCTCCAGCGGCTGGTCTCAAAAAAGCGCCGCCGGGACGGCGTTCCCCATGAAACGGCTGTTGCTTCTGAGGAAAGCGCAGTTTCACGAAAGATCCAGATCTGCACGGACGATAACGGCGGGCATCCCTAAATCGGGTCCGGGAGTTGCCCGAACGAGGAGCAGAACGAGGTTTGTCCTCAGGCCAACGACGGCCTTTAGAATCCCCCAAGACCTTGACAATCTTGTCTAAATCCTCCCCAAACAGAAACTTGCCACTGAATGGTAAACACACCAAACGAGATTTACACGCCATATCTGTAGACCAGTGACGAAGACACAACCAGCAGCGAGCCGTCACTGAGTGAGAAGCCTCCTTCGCCGAGGCTCAAAGCAGATCATAAAGCAAATCCACCAGGTAAGCCAGGCCGGCCTTAAGCGAAGGCAAAACTTCAACGAGCTTCTCTAGGGAGGCTGCCTTCTGCACCCAGGAAAAACACGCTCTGGCCACATAGGAACCGCAAATGGAAGCCTGTATACACAAGGCTGCCACTTCAGAAGACATTTTCAAGGAAGACTCCAATTTTCTGTCCTGAGGATCCTTAAGAGCTGTACAGGCAACGTAGTCTTCTTAGTAACCGCAGTGATCCATTGCAGGAAGACGGAACACCTCCCGTTCTGTCTCAGGAAGCGAATAGAGGCGCGCCATGGACCCTGGCCACGCGCAACCCTGCCTCCAGCGTGTCCCACTGTGCTGCAATGAGCGCCTTCATTGCCTCATGAATGTGAAAGGTCCTGGGGGGCCGCTTAGTCACAGACATAATAGAGGGGGCTAACGAAGAAGGGAGACCGCTGTCCGGAACGGAGATGTTCAAAACCTCCATAGCCCGCACTATCAGAGCTGGCAGCTCTTCCTGGCGGAATAAATGCGCCGCCGTGGGATCATCTTCCCCTGCTGAGGCCAATTCGCCCTCTTCCAAAGAATCTGACTGGGCCAGATGGGAAACTCCTGACAATTGGCCATCATCTACCTCTGAACACACTAGCATCCAGGCCTCGCGACTCAATACGTGGACGTTTGGCCACTAAAGGAGGGGAGGCGGCTACTTCTTCCGGAGATGCCACTGAGGGGGCTATTCCAGATCTCTTAAGGAGGAACGCCTTGTGCATTAAAAGCACAAAATCTGGAGAAATCTGCATGTCATCTGTCTAAGCAGAAGATGCTGCTGAAGCTGAAGTCCCTGCCGCCATTGCCTCCCCCCGCTCAGACACGCAAAGGAAGGGATTCATAATGGCGCTGGAGGAGTCCAGCCCCAGAGCAGCAGCACATGTGAGGCGCGACGTTGTCCCAGAATCCGACGCTCCCCCGCTGTCTCCCGTGTTGGAGATAAAGAGAGAACCAGGAGAAGAGGCTGCGGCTGAAACGTTAGCGGCGCTCGTGAAACAGCGCCAAAATCATCCTCTGAGGTGGGTGGAAGACAGGACCAGAG